>NC_043712.1:29479460-29567345 GCF_006229205.1 Suricata suricatta | reverse complement strand
AACAAATGTGTTTGCTATCTGCTTCTCACTGAAAACATCCTGCTATCTTCTTAGTTGTAAGATTTACTACGGGTTCAAACAAATGTGTATGTCATCTGCTTTTCACTGAGAATATCCTGTTATCCTACTATGTGTAAGTTACCTCATTGTAATTAGAGTAGTTCTGCAAAAATGCCTCTGTAAAACCTGTTTCTGCACCCTTTTCAAAGCATTTTATCACTGAGAGTTATTTGTAAAAATTCCACTTTTTGATGTCATGTTAACACTTAAATCTATAAATAAAGACGCAAAACCTGACAGGACAGAGATGATGCCTGGCTGGTGACCAAGAAAGAAACCCGTGGCTCTCTCTCAACTCATTTTTCATTGACACCGTCTCTCCTTCAGGGGACCCTAGACCTGCTGGAGCTGGACTCTGACACCTCAAAATAAATAAATAAACTTAAAAAAAGATTTTATTTTTTTAAGTGATCTCAACGTAGACCCAATGTGGGCTTGAACCCATGACCCCAAGACCAAGAGTCTCATGCTCCACCTACTGAGTTAGCCAGGTGCCTCTCAGTAGTATAAACAATATCTTAATGAACAGAGACTGATTTAGTCTCCCTTTTCTCTGAACAAAATTTATGTGAGTTGAGTAGTGCTTAGGTAGAGTGGAGAAACAGTTTGAGAGATTTCCCCGAGATTAATTAGCACCTGGACACGACAGCTTCGTTTGGAGACTCTGAACTGTAGCCAGGAGAGGAGAAGCTGCCATCTTACGGGAGTGGTGACCGGGGAGCAGGACGGCATCTGTGACTGTCACAGTGTGCACCGTGGTTCTGGGGAGAGGACACCATGCAGATACGCATCCCCTCCTCAGTTTGTGACGTGCTGGAAGGACACATTCCTACTGCAACACTTCCCTGGTAGGGTGTTAATGACGGTGATGGTGAGAGTGGCGCTGGAGTTAATTCTTTCTGGGTCTGTGTCTCTCACTTCCTCATCCCTACGTATTACGTGCACAAATTCAAATGTCCCAGCCGCAGCAGCGGTCTCTGCCTTTGAATCACCTTTGTGCGTGAGCAGCCTTCCCAGACTAAGTCCAGGGGTGGGGAAAGGAGTCCTTCAAATATACCAGGTTGGGAAGAACATTCTTACTACATGTGTAAATGAAATACTTAGTAGGAATAAATAATAAGTCAGAGTTTGTTGGGTATGAATCCTGCCTCTACCATTCATTAGCTATATGACTTTGGACACGTTATCTAATTTCTTTTAGCCTCATTTCTTCATCTGTATGGATGCAGTAAAATTTAAATGAGAAAAATCCATGGAAAGCAGTTAGCAGAGTCCCTGGAACATGGCTGGTATCCAATAAGTGTTATTATCATTATTACTTATTGATGTTTTCAGTTCCTGTCCCTGAAATTTTATCAGTGGTCTTATTATGAAGCTAATGCATACATACATATGAAAGTTCATATCTATGACCCTCAGGATTGGTCACCATTTTAAATATGTGAATCAGGGGAGACACATAGATTTATATGCATACATTCACTTATATTCTTACTTGCCAATAGATTCACTTCCATTAATTTTATATCTTCAGATCACACATGAAAAAAAGCTCTAATTCAAATATAATTTAAGGAGAAGTTGATGTCTCATTTTCTTTAGTGTGAGGATCTTTGGTCATTTGGCATTTTTTAAGCAGCAGCTTCCTAATAAAATGCCATGAGAAGTGCAGTTCTTGAGTGTGAAAAGTATTAATGGACTCTGACAAAGCATCTTTCTGAACTCAAGCTATAACATCACATGTTATATATAATATGTAATCTTAAATTATGTATACATTGTACATATATACACACACCTATCTAGCACACAGGCATTATATATAAAGCATATGTTATATACACATATAACATATCTGTGCATTTGGCTGGAGCAGGCTTGTACACAGTTGCAGTTGGGAAAGTGAAGCTTAACTTGGCTGAATTTCCCAGATGGAGTTCACAACGGATCCAAGCTCACAGTTAAGCCTCCTGACATAGCACTGGGTGGATACCCAGGACGGTCAGATCATGCTAACTCCTGATCTGATTGAGGATCAAAATGTGAAATTGAGGCTAAATCATAAAAATCCAGCACTCATCTTAATTCACAGTGTGAGGAGCTAAAACATGCATTTTACACACAAAAGCAGCCCCTTCAGGGGTTGCCTGCAGCTTCTTCGGATATACAGAGATATTTATTAAGCATGAAACTGAGATTCTTCACAGGGAAAACCCTCAAACCTAAGTTGCATAGAACTTTTATCTATCCAACATCAGGACCTTGTCCTCTGTATCATCCTATGCTGTCTCCTACTGGGGCTTTCTTTTTATTCATTCCATCGCATCCAAAATGAGAGTGGTTCGAATGCTTGTAAGACCAAGATGTGTCCAGCAGGACAGAGGCAGAGGGTGGGAACCCTTCCACTTGCAGGTGGAGGGTGTAGCCACAAGATCTCCACATTATATCCCAGAATGACTTGGAGTAACTTGGCTCTCCCTAATTACAAATGTGTGTGTACATTTAACATGTGTTAACTTCTAAAGTAATGTAAATATATGTACATGAACACACAGTAGATGGACAGGTGTACTGATAATTGTTTATAATTAAGATGTGAATAGTTCTAGGTATCCAATGATATACTTATTGGTACAGAAAGTATCTACGCATACGGATAGTGCTTGCTAAGCAAGTTAATAATGTAAACAAAGTTATAAGCCAATTTTCTCCTAATTTAAGAGAAATGTTTGCAAAAATTTGGCACATTCTCTGTATTCAAATGGAGGAAGTGATCTTACACATTTATTAATGCAAACCCATCAGGGTGTCTAATTGAAGACACTTGGCTGTGTTAGTTTGAATTACTGTATCTATTTGAAAGTAATAAAGCTGCAATTATTTTTAAAAATTCTATAAAGATGCCCTCTCAAAAATATTTTGGAAGTAGGTGAGGAAATAAACAGATCACATGCTCATTTGTTCTGTTTTCCATTTATCAAACTGAATGAGCAAACTCATTTTGGTGTTCCAAATTTTTTTGTATTGGAGAACAGGAAGGGAAGGGGAATACCCAATCGTTCAACTTGCAATCGGTGTCAGGTACCGTGTGTCTGATCTTTACTGGACCACCAGCTCCATGATCCACCATCAAGGTCCCGGAACCACCCAGGCTAGGGCAGCGTAATCTGGCTCATGCTCTCATTCAAGGATCCTACATCTCTGATACTTGACTCCACTACAGGTTCATGGTCTTAGGTTTTCTTTGCTTTGATGATCTGATTATACCAATCTCATGGTTCAAACGCTCCAGGTCGCTCTTGGATAGAGCTTGGAGCTCATGTGTATACTTTTCCAATTGCAAACGAGAGGTGCTCCACCCTCTGCCTCTCTATTCTACTGGTCACATGTTGATCACCTCTGCTTGGCCTCATAACAAGTCCATTATTTACCTAACACTTATTTAAATAAGTGACTGCTAAAGGCTTCGATTCTAGGGATATAGGTACTTTAGTTTATATAAATCTGGTCTCCACTCTGATAGAGTTTATAACTTAGTGGTAGATAGAATCAGAGCTTCAGCTAGATATTTCACATCCATTTTCTCCTATAATCTTTTCAAATGAGGTCACAGAGGCCATGGTAGGTGACTTGCCAAACATCATGCAGCTAACCTATGATTGGGGCAAAATTCAAACTTGGATCTGCCCAACCTAGAGTTTTGCCCTTTGGATCATATAGTACATTGTCACATACTGTGGCTTTCCTTTTATTTGTTCCATAGGATCTAGTAGGAGAATGGTTTTATTTTAAAACTTTAAATTTTATTCTAGAGAAAGAAGGAGAGATTACAAGTGGGGGAGAGAGGCAGAGAAAGGGAGAGAAGGAAGGAGGTGGGGGGGGAGTGGGGAGAGAGAGAGAGAGAGAGAGAGAGAGAGAGAGACAGAGAGAGAGAGAGAATCTTAAGTAGACTCCATGCTCAGTGCGAAGCCCAATGAGGGGCTTGATCCCACGACCCTGGGACCATGACCTGAGCCAAAATCAAGAGTCAGATGCTCAACTGACTGAGCCACTGAGGCAACCCAGAAGAATGGTTTTGAATGGTCTTTTTGAATGATGTTTCTCCCTATAGAAGGCCCTATTCCAATGATGCTGCCATTTTTCATTTATTTATTAATCGAACAACATTTACTGAATGTTTACGTTTCACCCAATACAGTGAGAATCCGGTGGGGAGCAAGACACAGGGGACAACTAACAAGTAAACAAAGAGATGACACGACAATTTCAGATTGTGCCAAGTCCTGTGAATAAACTGAGTGGGAATACAAATTTTCTTCTGAAAGTCTCTGTGGAAAGCACAGCAGCTTTATATTTTTTATGTTTTAGAGAGACAGCGAGGGACAGAGAAAGAGAGAGAATCCCAAGCAGCCTCTGCGCTGTTGGTAGGTGGAGTCTGATGCAGAGCTCAGTCTCACTGGCGGAACAGTGGGATCAGGACCTGAACCAAAATCAGGAGTCGGGTGCTTAAGCAACTGAGTGCCCCAGGCATCCCAGCATTTTTACAATGTAAACATTTTACTGCAGGCGTGCTACTCACTGAGGCCCTTACCCTGCCTGGATTCAAAGTCTGCAGACCGCAGCAGTGAATGTGGAGCAAGCATCGCTGCTATGACTATTATCTTATGTCTAAATTATTTTCATTCTTGGCTTATTATGTACTTTCTCATTACATAAATAAGCCATGAACACTGTAGAAGATATGGATGAAAATACTAAGATATTTCCTGTAACTTTACTATTCAGATATCAGTGCTATTAATATTGTATTATATTTCCCTCTGGTCACTTCTCTTTACAGCTTAATGTATCATAATAAAAAATTAGAAATACAGTATATGGCTCTATATCCTAGCTTTTCACTCACTCCTATTTTGATTTTTGACATTTAACAATTATAATTTTTTTAGTTGAAATATGGTTGACATATATTAGTTTCAGGTGCATGATTGTCTAACATTCTAAAAGCTCTTCAGAATCATCTCTACCAGCTACATTTTTGTAGCACATAGGGATATTATAATGTATTACTTGTGTTATTATTGGACATTTACAAGGTTTCCTAGTTTTTGCTACTTTGGGTAAGACTGCGATGAATCTTTGTAATAAATTATTGCCCATATATTAAGTTATTTCCTTTGGATGGATTCCTAGATGTGGAAGGAAGTCAAAAGTAAAGGGGCATAAACCCTTTTAAGGCTCTTGATACAAATGGCCAAGTTGATTTATGAACATATTGTGTCAACCCACACTCCCAACAGCAGTGCATGCTGGTGCTGGTCTTAATGTACTTCAACAAAGACTGAGAGCGATCGGTAAAAGATTCCTAATGCAATAGGTAAAAATACCATCTCATTACTGTTTCAATTAGCATTTCTTAAATTTGATTACAAGTAATATTTATTTTTTTATATTTGTTGGTCAATTTTACTTCTTTTCTTAATTGCTATTAACATTCTTTTTTTTTCTTTTTTTTTTTTTTGTGGGGTCTGAACTCATGATCCTGAGATCAAGACCCGAGCTGAGATCAAGAGTTGGAACTTAAATAACTGAGCCAGCCAGGCACCCCGGAATTGCTGCTAATATTCCTATTTTTTATCTGATTTTGACATTACTTAATGTATACCTTGTTCTCTTCCTGAAAAGATTTAAGGCAGCTTAAAGGTCACACAAAATACAAGACAGCATAAACTAAAATAGGATGAAGTGGGGGAAAAAACCAATATGAAGCTAGGAATGATGCTTTTTAAAATGTATAACACAATGAGAGTAAATCTACTGTTGGTGGGCAAGAAGTTGGCCTCCAAATTTTTCAGAAGTTAGCTCAGAAGGAGATGCTTGCCATTTACTCAGTTCACAGTCGATGAGAAAGAGAGGGGGAGAGAAACAGAGACTAGTTGTTCAAGATAAATGTAATTGATATTGTTATTAAAATTTGACAAGACTTTTAAGTATTCTTTTTTTTTTTACTCTTTTTTAAATGTTTTATTTATTTTTGAGGCAGAGAGAGACAGAGCATGAGCGGGTAGGGGCAGAGAGAGGGAGACATAGAATTGGAAGCAGGCTCCAGGCTCTGAGCTGTCAGCACAGAGCCTGATGTGGGCTCGAACCCACGAACGTGAGATCATGACCTGAGCTGAAGTCGGAAGCTATAACTGACTAAGCCACCCGGGCACCCAACTTTTAACTATTCTTATTTTGTGCCTCCAGTTGTCAGACACAATGCAATTTGCTTTACTTGGATTATTTTAATTCCCATGACTTTTCAGTGGGAGTGTGTACTGGATTAATGTTGTTTACAACAGTGCCCAGCATATTAGAGTGGTCAATGAGTATTACATTTTCTGTTATTATTACTAAGATGAAGGATTTCAATATCTAGAAGAACAAATCCCTTGAATCTTCTTTTGTCAGATTAAACTTAATATGCATGAAAATAATCCAATCAAAGCCCCGACTCCTCCTTCCTTACAGAGGAAACTCACAGGTGTCTGCACTTGACCCCTAATTCTTTGTTTTCCCAGGTCATGGTGCCCTTTATTCACAGAAAATAGACCCCAAATACAAAACATGATATTCTCTAGCCTGACCACAACCCACATCCTGGACCAGCCCCTGGACACAGCCTCTTGAGAACCCTGCTACTTCCTCCTCTATCTGGCCAAGAGTTGTCCCCTCCCCACATGGGCAAACTATAACCCTCTCCTACCCTTCAACCCCCCTTAAAAGGCCCAGCCTGGGGGCACCTGTGGCTCAGTCTGTTAAGTGTCTGACTCTTAAAAAATTTTTTTTGGGGGGGCGCCTTGGTGGCTCAGTCAGGTAAGTGTCCGACTTTGACTCAAGGTCATGATCTCACCACTTATGGGTTTGAGCCCCGCGTTGGGCTCTGTGCTGATAGTTCAGAGCCTGGAGTTAGATTCTGTGTCTCCCTCTCTGCCCCTTCCCTACTCGTACTCTATCTCTCAAAAACGAGTAATTGTTAAAAAAACTTTTTATAATTTTTATAGAAAATTATAATTTTAAAATTACATATAATATAAAATATATAAGGCATATTGTATTATATACTTTATATATAAATTTATGTTATATAAGATATAAAATATATATTACATTATATATTTTAATGTTTTTAAAATAATTTTTTATTAAATTTTTTTTAGCATTTATTCATTTTTGAGAGAAAGATAGAGACTGAGAAAGACAAAGCATAAGCCAAAGAGGGCAGAGAGAGAGGAAGACACAATTCGAAAGCAGGTTTCAGGTTCTGAGCTGTCTACGCAGAGCCTGATGCGGGGCTTAAACTTAAAAGTGCGATATCATGACCTGAGCCAAAGTCGGACGCTAAACCAACTGAGCCACCCAGGTGCTTCAAGCAACCGACTCTTCATTTCAGCTCAGGTAATGATCTCACGGTTTCGAGACTGAGCCCCCAGTGGGGCTCCACCCTGGGAGTGGAGCTTGCTTGGGATTCTCTCTCCTTCTCTGTGCCCCTTCCCTGCTGGTGGGCATGCTGGAACACACTCTCTCTTAAAAAACAACAAAAAAAAGGTCAAGCCTGACAGAAACTCAGGCCGAGTTGTCTCTAGATGCCTGGTCCCCTCCTCCCTTGAAGAGGGAATTAATTCTTCCCTGCTTGTTGCTCTTTGTCATGTGCGTCCTTGGCCACTCTAACAATATGTATTTTAGGAAATTCAGCAACTGTCAAACAAGCCATCAAATATGTCCTTTGGGATTGTAACTGGATTTGCTTTAAAACCTATTAACTAATCAAGCAGAAATTTACCATCTCTAAATATTCAGTCTTCCAATTCAGTAATATAGAGGTTTGCTTATTTATTTATAATTTATTAAAACGACCTTACTGAGATATAATTCACATCCCATACAATTCACCCATTTAAAGTGTATAATTGGATAGGTTTTTGTATGTGCAAGATATGCGCAACCATCAGCACATTCTAGTTTTCATCCAAACCATGTTGTGTTTTGTACATTAGAAAGTGCGTTAATGCAATTCTCAACAGAGGACACTTCCCTGATCTATTATGGGTTTTTGCTGCCAGAATGAATGGGATGTATCTCCTCTTAGGTTTTCTAGCTGGAAGTACATGGAACCCGTGGGAAGTGCAGCTCTTCTCAGAAAATAGCATTTCTCAGAATTTTCTTCTTTTAAGAGGTTTTCTCTCTTGACAGTCTGTTCTCTCTGCCTACTCCTTGCCCTACTCTTGTCTCCCTTGCCCTGGCTTTCCAATCTCATAGCTCATGATGGAGTGGTCACGACTGCGGTTCTCTCCCTCTGATCTTGGGGCTTCTGCACACGCTGCCATGTCACCCTGAGGCGCTCTTCTCCTGACACCCTCTCTAGCTCCTCGTTAGCTCATTTACATCCTTCAGATCTCAGCCAGACCGGAGGGTGAGCTTCTCCATTTGGATCAGGTCTGTGAGGCTCCCAGATTCTGTTGTGTTTTCTTTTGCAGTAACTTACCACGGTTTACATCACTAGCTGATTTATGTGCTCCCTTGATTAATGCCTTTCTTTCTCACTAAACTCCATGTTGCAAAGGCAGTGTCTGTTTTCTGACTGCTAAATTCCCAGCCAGCTAGCCTGGTGCCTGGAACAGAAGTTGCCGTTACTGGAGGAATTAGAGAAAGAACGAGTGGATGGTTTGGTGTGGCTCAGTTTTCTTTCCTGTCACCTCAAACTCCATTTTCAGTCATGTTTGCCTTGGAGTTCTGGCATCCCTCCTTTGTTCAAGGCCAGCCTTTATTACGTGAATTCATATGTTTTATTGGGCAGGCACATGCTGTTATATGAAGATCAATAAAGGTGGTTTTTATTATTTTGGGAAATGCTTATCATTTCCTACTAGAGCTACGAGAGTGTCCTTTACTTTAATATTTCTGGTTAAAGTTTGCTCTTGCCTTCACAGCAGGTCTATTTAATTTTTAATATTTACCTGAATGCTCACCAGGCCAGGACTGTATTTCTAAAGCAGCACCATCATTTGCCTGTACAAAAATGATACTGGCCTCCTATTCCCTCTAAGGAGGTGATTTTTTTTTTATTAGACACACAAAGTTAAAAGGGGACATTTTATGTGAGAAGCTGGAAAAGAACTAGAAGGTCCATTAAAATCAGCAAATAGCTCATTTCAGATGCTTATGTAGCCTTTCAACTGGGCTGATTCAACTCTATGAGGGGAGGTGGGGTTTTATTTCTTAGTGTGCTTTGTGATTTATGAAGGTATTTTCTCATCTTGTCTCATATCTCTGCAGATCAAATGTCAATGGTTGGAAGGTTCTAAGAACACCCAAGTCTGCACCTTAGATCACAGCCCCAGATGAAGACTTTGTGGGATAAAAATAATGCTGTGGTTTCTATCTACCTGTCCATCATCTCAAAGTGCTAAGAGGAAATGGCTTTGGATGATGAGGCAATGGGTATTGCTTCCATCTGTCTGCTTTACTCTAGTTTCTGCATTGCCTGTAATGAATAGTGCTAGTTTTATGTCAGAGAAATACCCATATAAGTTCTATTAAATATATCACTTACAAACTCTTACTTTCATGGTCTCATGCTTCAAGAGCCCACCCGCTTTGAGGCATGGAGCTTGCTTCCCAGAAGAGCCAGTGGGAGGCCGGGAGAAGCTACATATATTACTTTTAGTGTAAAATAAATTATTCTTGCAAAAATAGTTAAGTGAGGATAGAACCATCCTCTTGAATTTCATTTGCACAGCAGTCCAGTCTCTCTTCCTTGGGATTAGCTATGGGAGCAGCCAGCAACAAGCTGATTTCTTCCCTCCAACCCCTGTCAGAAAAAGAAAGAAGTATTCCAACCAGCCTTGGCCACTGTAACATGTAGTGAATCATAAACTGGTCTGTTCTGCCCAGCATTTTGCTTTTAATTTTACTTGATTCAAATAGTTTGTTGAAGCCAGCAAATCTCAACTCTGAGATGGTAATAAACTATTCACATTCTTAACAGTTTTATTAATTGTGATAAATGCATAGCCAGCAAGCTAAACAATTATGATCAACAAGAAATATGGTGCCATTACATTCATCCTAAGTTATCTAATATCATAGCAACCAATACTTACATGGCCAGGGCTCAATTTACTGATGGGTTGTGTGTAAAGACACATCACAAATCTCCTTTTTTAAGCCAATGGTTTTCATCCAAACATTTTCCCATGGAATCTTTTGTAAGTGGTGTTTGGAAACCAAGACTGATATTTTTTGTTTTAAAAAAAGCTGTAGTCAAAATTTTTGGCTAGAAATAGAAACCACTTACGAAAACCCCCACTATTATTATAATTTAAAATAATATATGCAACAGAATGGTAGGAGGAAAAGGAAGGAAGAGATGAAATTTTGAGGAGTCCCTTTTTCAGATCTGGGGGCTTAGATGGCCTCTAAGAGCTGAAGACATCTATTCCTAGGAATATGTTTCTTCATAAGGTGCTTCTAGAGAAGTCTGAGAGGTAGAATTCTCAAAGTGTTCAGGCACGGGGGTAACTAAAGAAGAGCTGGAGAAGGAAAAGAGCATTGATGTGGAGGCACAAGGAAAAATGCCTGAGGTGCATTAACTGAGCCAAGAGGACCACCAGCGGAACGAAAATGGCGCATGGTACAATGAGGGCTGTCCTAACATCTAGCAAGGGAGGAGCACAAAAGGAGATGAAAAGAAATGAGACAGATCATGAGCAAAGGGGTGGAAGGGTCTTCAGAGTGTGACCAGTACACCATACATGTCACCTTTCATTCAGATTTAGAGCATTTTCACCTTAGAGCAGACACACAAATGTCCCAAGAAAACTACGGACTTCTATGTAGATGACATATTTTCACTTACCTGAACTAAAATGCCATCAAGTGAATTGGAAAAGTAAAACTGGAGTCTGATAAAATACGAGGAAAAAGCAACTCACATAAACCCAGTTTCATCAGACATAAAACACACGCACGTGCACACTAATAATTCTCACGGTTTGGCACTGGTAGGCCCTTGTCCTCTATGATAGTCACTAGCAAGAAGCTAGACATGGCAGGTAGGATAATATCAATCCTCACCTCAAAAAAGTAAAAATTCAAGCTATGGAAAGAAGGGTCTGCATGACTTCATTACCGGGCACCTTTATCTCCTTATTTTCCACCTTGTCTGTCCACAAATCCTGTTCTTCAACATTTTGGGACTCCTTTATGCCCGTTGTTTTCCTTCAAACAGCAATTTTTCTCCCGACCACCTTCTCCCTTGGGGATCTCATATTCTCTTAGGGCTTAAATACACAGGGTCACCCGCTGGCCAGGATTCCCACCAGCTTTCAGTCTCACTCTTGAACTCTGGCTTCCAGATGCCTGCTGCATCTCGCCTGAATGTCCAAAACAGATTTTTAAATGCCACAAATGAAACTGAACTGATCACTGTATTTTCTAGTCCATGAATTGTCTTTTCTGCTTCCTTGAACGGTACCATCATGTCACACACTCAGAGCCACAACTCTGAAGGAGACTCTGTTGCTTCTCACACTCAGTTAACTGTTGAGTCCTACTGACTTGATCACCACCCTAGTTCTTGCATCTGTCTTCTTTCTATCAGTGACTATAGCTACAACATCACCTGTTGTCTTTCTCTTCTAATCCTGTTTACACACTGCTACCAGAGCAACCATCCTAACTGGTTCCACTCTGCGATTCCATTGTTCAAGAATGTCAGTGGATGGGGAGCTTGGTTGGCTCAGTCAGTTGAGTGTCGGACTTTGACTCAGGTCATAATCTCACAGCTTGAGAGTCTGGCGCTGCGTCAGCTCTGAGACCTGCTTCAGATTCTGTCTCTCTCTCTCTGCCCCTCCCCTGCTCACTCACTCTCTCTCTCTCTCTCCCAAATATAAATAAACATTTAAAAAAAAAGTCAGTGGATCTCTACTGTCAGATAAAGTTCACCTGTCTTAGCTGATGTCAGAGATCTTCTGTTATCTCAAGTGAAATTTTTATTTTTTTATTATTACTTTTAAATGTTTATTTTAATTTTGAAGAGAGGGGAGGGGCAGAGAGAGAGGAGTCAGAAGGTCCAAAGTGGGCTCCATGCTGACAGCAGTCAGCCTGATGCAGGCAGGGTTTGAACTCACAAACTGTCAGATCATGATCTAAGCCAAAATTGGACACTCAAGCAACTAAGACACCCAGGAGCCACCAAACTTAATTTTTAGACACGGAACTCACCTCCTTCCTTTCATGGAACATATGCTATGGCTAAATTGAACGTCTCAAGATATCCTGACTGTGCCTTGTACTTTCCACCTCAAAGTAATTCATTTTGTTCCTTTGCTTGGACTGACCACTCCTATGTCTTTGACACACATGTCCAATTTCCAAGTGTTTTTCAAGAATAAGTACACATTTTTATCTTGTCAATTAAGCTTTCCTTTGGTATACTAAGTGGAAGGTGATGGACCTTTGACAGTATTTCATGTTTTTAAACTTCAGCATGTTTACAACTTTCTAAGTTGTTTTCTCCTATAGTGGTTTTATTTACCTCTGAATTTCTTGACATCATCTAGTATAAGAAAAAGATACAGTCCCCTAAGGAGCTTAGCACCGCTAAGACGAAAAGTGGCCATGAGTAACTGCAATACACATAAGAATGAACGCAGAGTGACTGAAAGGGCATAAAAATTATTTTAATCATATCTCTCCATGGGAAGGTGAAGTCATTTTGTCATTTGCATAATACCGCATATCTGGATGAAAAGTGAACAGTTCTGTCATGAACATTATTCACCCAAAGTCCAGAGGTCAAGTATTGCTTAGTCAAATAACCTGGATATTTTTACGTGACCAAAACCTATAAATGAGAGACTTTACAACGTAGAAACAACACCAGGGAGCAACGCTAGAAACAACATTTTAGGGGAACTTTAGTAGAAATTCATTTATTATGTCAAATTAAAAGTATTTTATATTTAGGCTTGTCCCACTGCATTAAGAACTTACTAGCTATAATACACAGTTGACTTTGTCTAGTTCTGCTCACTCTGTCTTGGGGTGGAGTTAGATTTATAAAAACTTCACCTTTTATTCTGGTGGAGTTGGGGATGGAATGAGTGCCTCTTTTTGGGTAAAGAAGTAAACTGTGTACAGTTTATCTTTGTTTTTTAAATTTAATCCCCTAAAATAATCATTGCTTCAGGCTTCTCGCACACAGCATCTGTGACTTAATTTTGATAATTCTTGGTTTTGATTAATAAACTCCAGGCAGTATTGTATTCACCTTTTCATATTAGATAAGGTCTGGAATCTTCACAACAGCCATATATTAATTTGTTTTTTGTACTACATTGGGTTGAATGGTTTCCACTTTGAGTTTCTAATTTAAGCATCACATTGGCAAGACACATGTAAAAAATCTAGTTAAGTCTCTAATAAGACAGTGAACCTTTAGAAGATCTAATAGGGTCTAATAGGGCGAAGAATAAACAGAGGCTTCTAACACCACTGAAAAGCATAAAATCTGAAGCATCATGAAAATCTCTCTTCGGGATGACACATTTACTTATGCAACAGACTTATTGGTGTTCACTGAATTCCAGCTCCTAACTTAAAACCCTGAGTGTGACAACAAGAATGTCTACTCTCACCACTACTGTTTAACAAAGTGCTGCAAGTCCTAGCATCAGCAATCAGACAACAAAAGGAAATAAAAGGCAACAGAATTGGCAAAGATGAAGGCAAACTTTCACTTTTTGCAGATGACATGATATTCTACATGGAAAACCCGATAGACCCCACCAGAAGCCTACTCAAACTGCTCCATGAATTCAGCAAAGTCACAGAGTACAAAATCAATGTACAGAAATTGGTTGCATTTTTATACACCAATAATGAAGCAAGAGAAAGAGAAATCAAGAAACTGATACCATTCACAATTGCATGAAAAACCATAAAATACCTAGGAACAAACCTAACCAAAGATATAAAAGATCTGTATGATGAAAACTATAGAAAACTTATGAAGGAAATTGAAAACACGGAGAAATGAAAAAACATTCCATGCTCATGGATCAGAAGAATAAACAATGTTAAAATGTCATTATTACCCAAGGCAATCTACACATTCAGTGCAATCCCCATCAAAATTGCACCAACATTCTTCTCAAAGCTAGAACAAACAATCCTAAAATTGGTATGGAACCACAAAAGACCCCGAATAGCCAAAGTAATATTGAAGAAGAAAACCAAAATGGGAGGCATCACAATCCCAGACTTTAGCCTCTACTACAAAGCTGTCATCATCAAGACTACTGAATACTGAAAATGAACCACGCACTGAAGGGGGAGGGGGAAGGAGGGAGGGGGTGATGGTCATGGTGGGAGGCACTTGTGGGGAGAAGCACTGGGTGTTATATGGAAACCAATCTGACAATAAACTATTAAAAAATAAATAAAGTTACTTCCTACAGGAAAAAAAAGCCAGTATGGTATTGGCACAAAAACAGTCACATAGACCAATGGATTAGAATAGAGAGCCCAGAACTGGACCCACAAGTGTATGGCCAATTACTCTTTGACAAAGCAGGAAAGAGTGTCCAATGGAAAAAAGACAGCCTCTTTAGCAGCTGGTGGTGCTGGAAAAACTGGACAGCAACATGCAGAAGAAACTAGATCACTTTCTTACACTATACACAAAAATAAACTCAAAATGGACAAAGGACCTGAATGTGAGACAGGAATCCATTAAAACCCTAGAGGAGAAAGCAGGAAACAGCCTCTTTGACCATAACCACAGCAATTTCTTACTTGACACATCCCCAAAGGCAAGGGAATCAAGAGCAAAAGTGAACCATTGGGCCCTCATCAAGATCAAAAGTGTCTGCACGGCAAAGGAAACAATCAAGAAAACTAATAGGCAACTGACAGAATGGGAAAAGATAGTTGCAAATGACATACCAATAAAGGGCTAGTATCCAAAATCTATAAGGAACTCACCAAACTCCACACCCAAAAAACAAATAACCCAGTGAAGAAATGGGCAGAAGACATGAAAAGACACTTCTTCAAAGAGGACATCCAGATGGCCAACAAATACATAAACGATGCTCAGCGTCACTCATCATCAGGGAAATACAAATCAAAACCACACTGAGATACAACCTCATGCCGGTCAGAGGGGCTAAAATGACAAATCAAGAGATTACAGATGCTGGCGAGGGTGTGGAGAGATGGGCACCCTCCTACACTGTTGGTGGGAATGTAAACTGGTGCAGCCACTACGGAAAACAGTGTGGAGGTTCTTCAAAAAACTATCAGTAGAACTCCCCTATGACCCAGCAATAGCCCTGCTAGGGATTTACCCAAGGGATACAGGAGTGCTGATGCATAGGGGCACATGTACCCCAATGCTCATAGCAACACTTTTAACAATAGCCAAATCATGGAAAGAGCCATGTCCATTAGCTGATGAATGGATCAAGAAGATGTGGTTTATATATATAATGGAATACTACATGGCAATGAGAAAGAATAAAATCTGGCCATTTGTAGCAATGTGGATGGAATTCGAGGGTGTCATGTTAAGTGAAATAAGTCAGGCACAGAAGGAAAGATACAATAAGTTTTCACTTATAAGTGTAACAGGAAAAACTTAACAGAAGACCATAGAGAAGGGGATAAGGAAAAATGGGTGGGAAGAGGGAGGGAGGCAAACCATAAGAGACTCTTGAATACTGAGAACAAACTGAGGGCTGATGGGGGTGGGGGTGAGGAGTAGGGGGTTGATAGACATGGAGGAAGGCACTTTTTGGGATGAGCACTGAGTGTTATATGGAAACTAACTTGACCATAAAATATAAAAGAAAAAAAAATCCCGAGTATGAATTAAAAGGCAATGCAGTTCCTTGCCTAATCAGTAAGCCATTGTTTGTTGAACCTTTTCACAAGGTTCAGGTCATGAACTTACCAGGAGGTTTGTAGTGTATGGGTCAAGTTTCTCATGTTCATTTGTTTGCAGAACAGATTTTATATCTTAATCCAAACCATTTATGAGAATTCTCTAATGCTGCCTCCATCCCCCTGGGTCACTCCATCATTTGATAAAGACAGTTACAAATGTCTTACATGTTGATGCTCTGTGAAATTAATTTTAAATGTTTAATGGAGGGGCACCTGGGTGGTTCAGTCAGGTAAGCATCCGACTTCAGCTCAGGTCTTTATTTCACAGTTCATGAGTTTAAGCCCCATGTCGGGCTCTGTGCTGACAACTCAGAGCTGGGAGCCTTCTTTGGATTTTGTGTCACTGTCTCTCTGCTCCTCCCCACTCACACTCCATCTCTCTCTCTCTCAAAAATAAATAAAACACCTGCAAGGAAGAGCACTGGGTGTTATATGAAACCCAACTTGGTAATAAACTACTTATTTAAAAAAATTTTTTTAAATTATTTTTATTATTTTTTAAATGATTTATTGTCAAATTGGTTACCATATAACACCCAGTGCTCTTCCCCACAAGTGCTCTCCTCCATTACCACCACCTCTTTTCCCCCACCCCCTCCCCCTTCAACCCTTGGTTCATTTTCTGTATTCAATAGTCTCTCAGGTTTTGCGTCTCTCTCTCTCTCCAAC
The DNA here is from genome assembly GCF_006229205.1 of Suricata suricatta. Lineage (NCBI taxonomy): Eukaryota > Metazoa > Chordata > Mammalia > Carnivora > Herpestidae > Suricata > Suricata suricatta. The sequence goes on along the minus strand of NC_043712.1, from coordinate 29,550,623 downwards.
TCTCTTTCCCTCTTCCCCTCCCCCTGGTCCTCCATTAGGTTTCTCCTGTTCTCCTGTTAGACTTATGAGTGCAAACATTTCACTTAGCATGACTCCCTCTAGGTCCATCCACTTTGCTCAAATGACCATATTTCATTCTTTCTCATTGCCATGTAGTATTCCATTGTGTATATATACCACATCTTCTTGATCCACTCATCAGGTGATGGACATTTAGGCTCTTTCCATGTTTTGGCTATTGTTGACATTGCTGCTAGGAACATTGGGGTACATGTGCTCCTATGCATCAGCATTTCTGTCTCTCTTGGGTAAATCCCCAGCAATGCTATGGCTGGGTCATAAGGGAGTTCTATCAACAGTTTTTTGAGGAACCTCCACACTGTTTTCCAGAGTGGCTGCACCAGTTTACATTCCCACCAACAGTGTAGGAGGGTGCCCGTGTCTCCACACCCTCGCCAGCATCTATACTCTCTTGATTCACTATTTAAATTAAAAAAAAAGAAAATAAATAAATAAATAAAACATTAACAAAATTAAAAAATAAATGTTTAATAGAAATTTATAGTAAAGGTTCAATACCTTGAGACTTGGTGGAAAAGGGGTATTTGAAAAGGCATGTGTATTTTCCCAATTTGAAATGCTCAGCTAAGCTCAAGTTATTTTAAACACAGTGTGCCCTGGGTATGCCCACTGAATTACAACTTTCTCTAATCTCTCCTAGGGGGTCATGTACATTGGAACACACTCCTGCCCTGGATCTGAATTCTGTTCCCTATCAAGACTATAGTGCTCCCTTTGGTCTTACTCCAGTTTCTCTGAACCCTGACAACCACCTTGTCACTACTGGTCAGGGTGGACTAGGTTCTCCAGACTCCTAGCCACTGGAAGGGGTCCTGTTTTAATCTGGAGAGAAACAAATATGGCTCTCCTTGAGTATCACACTGTGTTACCTATTTACCCGAACTCCATCCATCTCCTCTCTTCAACCCTTAGGGTCAGATGTCTAGGATATCAAAGGCAGCCTAGAATAGATATATATTTTTTAATGTTCTTGGACATTATAATGTGACTGTTGGCATCGTCCCCTCAGACAAGGTGGCCAGCTGCACAGCTCTCCTTACTGTGCAGACACCCTGTTCTTAACTAATCCTGCCACTTCAGTTAATTTAGTACTCCGTGTTCTATGCCTATTGAGCTCTGTCATGTCTGACTCTGGCTGTTAATGTAAAAGCTAGTTCCTTAATTTTAATTCTCTTTAATGGTAGAAAAAGATTCTTTACAATTTAAAACATGGATCCTACTATTTATTTTCATTAATTCCCAAAAGAAGTAATAAATCAGTTTTTGAAGTCTGCTTTGGGTGAAAAATACTTTGTAAGTCTATTCTTTAATGGACATTCTGTCAGACGCACAAATAACACAAGAGAAACTTACTAATAGTTGTTCCTACCAAAAAGACTTTGTCTAGAACAAACACTCCCAGAACCCCTTCGCTTTTTTGCTCTCATTCAGTAAAACAATAAAATATTTAATTTAGTTCATAGTCTCTATAGATGGCTGAGAGAATATTCATGTGTTAGATGAAAGAACACAGACATACCACAGCGTAAGACACAGTATATGGAGTTATAATGGATAATAAAGAAAGCTAGAGTAAAAAGGAGTATTACCTTAGGGTCATGTATTCCAGAAAGCTCTTCATAGATCTTCTCACCTACCATGACGGCAGCCAAGTTCGCTGTGTATGTAGAAAGGCAAAACATACAGAAAATGGCCCAAAGGTTCATTAGAAATCTGCCAGTCCAACATTTGGGGGGCTTGATGGCTGCTGTTCTACCAAATAAGAGGGCATAACAGACATTCAAGGCTGAAGAGAAGGAGAAGACTTTACTTCTATTTCGCCCCTTGGGAGTCAAACCAAAGGGGCTCTTCCATTCATACAGAGTGAGGAAGATGGCAGTGATGTGCAGAGCCACAAAAATCCCCAGCCACATTGTCCAGTGGAGTGGCCACATGAAGGCTCCAATGGGAGCTGCTGTGTCTCGGGTCCTCACTAAGATGCCCAAGCTGGTGGAAAAGAAAGGGCTGGTAAAATCTATCACCTGGCTTCGTGCAGTATTGATGCTGAAGGAAGTAACTGCCAGGTGGGCTGACCCACTCAGGAGATCACCCACCAGCCCAGTCCAGTGCCCATTTTTCCAGGCTCCATACTTGCCATCCCCAACAATATAGAGGTCAAAGTCAAAGTTCAGGTCTTCTGCCAGCTTTTCCAGCAGATCAATGCAATATCCATAGCAGCACTTCTTGAATTTGATGGGCACTGTGTCATTACTGCTATGAAGGCTGCTAAAAAGGCTGTCCAATACAGAAGAGTCATTAGTCAAGGGGTTTAGACAGAGTTGGCCAGCAGGACACAAGCCTTCATCATCTACCTCCCGTGTGAAGACAAACGGATGCTCGATCAGGGTGACCACTCTCAAGTGTAGTTTTCTTGGGTGTTGCAAGTGGGTTTTGTGCCTCTGGGCCTGCTCTGGCCATACTCCATAGTCCATGACAATCTTCCCCCCTTGCCATCTGCCCAGGCGGGTCCACATTGGCTTTCCCATGGGGTCGTGTTGCAGATTCCAGATGAAAAAGTTGTTTTCTGAGCTGATGATAGTGGAACCTTTTACTCTGATGGAGCCACTGAGGCCTCTGAAGGTGGTGTTAGCGAGAAACCTGGCAAAGAGGAGCAAAGGCAAAAAGTGAGGAAGAGAGGGGAGAGGCCAACGGCAGGACACAGGGCACATCTTTGCTTCCCTATCTTAATAAAAAGAAACTCTAAATTTTTTAAAGGCATTGACTATAACTTCTTTTGGAATTAATAAATTGGACTCTTTCTAAGAGAAGGATCCTATTTCACTGAGCGAATGAGGTCTCACCCTCAGGTTCTAACATCTGGGTTAGGTGCTTGGCTCTTGGTCTTACTCCAGATACCTTTATTCCTAGTTAAGGGATGTGTTCACGGTTTCCTGTTGTAAACCATTAATTCTATTTTCTTACAACTTCATAAGCCACAAAGGTTCTCAGCATCTTTAACATGTTTCATTTCTACTGTTCACTATACTCAACTGTAATGAAATCAGCTCAATATTTTTTTTTTGGTGCAAGGAATGAGTTTTAATAAGTGTGCCTATACCTTTATAAGTGCTTAAAAATTGCATTCAGAATTCCAGAAAGCAGCCAAATTTTACTTTCAATGTTTCTCTTTTCAGAGTGGAAATAATCAACATATCTGTCCCCAGGAGGCTCTTCAAAGTGGAAGGCAAGTTGGATATCATCCATGGAACAAAGAGAAAGATGATAAATAGACTTGCAGATCTCAGGATATCCTCAGGCTGCCCTCCCTCTAAGTCATTAGAGAAAAACAATTGGCTCTGGCCCCGGAGAGAGCTTCTCTGCCCAAGTTAAAGAAAGGAAAATTACCAAATGAATGATACACTGATTCCTAACCCTGAAATCAGGTATTGTCAAGTGTCTGTCCTGATACCGGCAAGACAGGGAAATGCTCGAACAGTCTGGGAAGATAAGGCACTACAAGGTAACGTAAACTTGGGGCACTTTTGTACTCCTAATTATGACCTGTGACAGCAGAAAAACCTAGACTTTAACATCAGACACATCATCGCTGTTTGAATTTTGGTCCAGCCACCTTCTAGCATCATCCTTGGACACCAGTTTACTAAACTTTAAGCTTCAGTTTTGTCTTCAGTAAAATGGGGAAAACAGTATTTCCTCCACTACAGGGGTTGGAAATAATGCATACACAATACATACCACACCTTTTGACACAGAGCAAATGTTTCAGATATGGTAGCTATTATTTAATGTCATTTAACTTTTTTCAGTCAAGGCTGTCCCCAGATCACTTTTCGCTGTTCTCTAATAGAATTTCTCTAAAGTACTGCACTATGAGAAACTCATATCCAAGACATGTTAAACTAAAAGGAATTACAGTGAAATGTGGAATATAACATAGATTTTTTTTTTTTTTTTTTTTGAGGAATCAGTGGATACAAGTTTAGGTTCTTGGCAAAACACATTCATCCATTACCTGCCACCAACATTACTCAGTAATTTACAAATGCAAATACAGGTAGTAAGAAGTTACGCTGCCACAGAAGGGGCATAGAGAAATCAGAAAATGTGAAGAATGCACTAATTTTCATTAGAGATATAAATGTAAAGCACATTTGAAGATGCTACTATTACTAAATGCAATGAAACTGCTCATTTTGGTACATTGTGTGTAATGGTTAATTATTCATGTTAGCACTCCACAGTGGGACTCTACCAGTTAAAATAAATTCTATTTTGCAACAAGTAATGAAATCTCAGTTATCTTAGATTTTAAAATAGTTTTAGGTTTCTTTAGAGAAGTAGGGAACCAAATTACTAAAGTATACAGATTAATCAATTGATAATTACCTAGGTACTAGAGTGACTACAATTGTGTTTCCAATGAGCGATCTACTATTCGATGTGTTGTCACACAACACACACACACACATGCTGACACAGCCTAGGGAACAAAATGGTTTGTAGTAAATAGGTTAGTTTCATTTGATCAATTTGTTGATCAGGAAAGCAAAGCTGGAGTAGTATAAAAAGAAGCCCTTCACAATTTTAAGAATATCTAGAGCTTAATGATTATAGATTTTTAGCTGGATGGACCCTTGAAGGACTGCCACTGAAAAAATATATACTAAAATCATCTCAGAAAAGAAATCCCTCATTCCAGTAAAATGTATGTTTTATCAATATGTTAAGTCACATTCAATATGGCTGTACCTGAAGGGCAACGCTCAGTTGTCTCTGAGGCATTCATTTCTCACAGAAAGACTAATCAATCTGGACCTAAACGTCTTCAATTTTCCGTGGCCAGAAAACCCAGTGCCTGCTTCATTATGCAATTGACACCAAGAAATTGGCCTCAGAGAGTCCCCATTTACAGATTATTTGTCTATTTTACTTCCGTTTTATGGAGAAGGCAAATTAAAATAATCTCACTGATAGCTTTTCGTTATAGTCAGACTCACTATGAATTCTTTGTAATGTAATGAGATTGCGTAGCAAAGCTTCAGTGCCCCCCGCCCCCCGTACTAGTTAAAAGATTAAAAGGTTGAAATCTTACTCTTGCTTACATCAGTTTCTACCAGGCTCCTTTCTATTCTGCCCTACATTCTTTTGGATGAACAAGAAAAAGAAAAATCAGGAATAATTCTATTGGCAAGGGAAACTGATAAAAATATGAGGCACTGCTCTTAACATTAGAGTTACAGAGATGAAAGACACATTCATTCTCGAGGACATTAATGTCTACTGATGGGGAGAAAGAAAAGCAACAGGCAACGCTAAACCAGTATAATGAGTGTCATGATAGACCTAAATCTGGGTGCCATTGGAACAGAGAGCAAGGACACTTGCACATTCTACTGGAGAGATGACAGGGAAGCTTTTAAAGGAGGAGGTACCAGAGTTGAGTCTGTAAGAAAGAATAGCTAGCCAGGAAGGGAAGCCGGGGACTGATGCTATCAATTCAGGGAGATCCATGTACCCCAGCCACGGAGTGCAAGCTGTCTGATAAAGGGTGAGAAAGAAGGCCGGATATGAAGGTGGGAAATGAATTTCAAAAGGTCTGAGGTTATGATGAAGGTAATGGGGAGCCACTGCGGAGATTTGATCTGGGGAAGAACATGCCCATCAGATTTGATTTTAAAAAGGTTGTTTTTCCCTGGTTAGCGATGTAGGAAATGATCTGGAAGAAGGTGCGGGCTGAGCACACTTTCATATGCGGGGAATTATGCTCCTTCCCTCTTTCTCTTGCTTCTCTCTCTGCTTGCTTCATAAGGGGCTTGCGGTGGCAAAAGCTAAGGTAATAGCGGTCTAAGTGGAGAAAAGATGGCAGGGTCAGGGGATATATATTCTTCAAAAAGAATAGTGATTTTAAGGCACCAAATGCACAGGGTTGCATTTAGCGCACATTCACCAAGAATGTGTGAAACTCAATTTGATGGAAGGTCACACACATAAGTCCTGGAGTATTTAGCTGCATATCAGCGCAGAGTAAGCCCATATAGCAATGTGGGTATTAAAAAAGAGAAATGTGATCTTAAGTTCTCTTAATAGAAATTTAGAGCCTGAGTCACAGGGACCAATAATATCGCCACACTGTGTGTTGATCACACTACGGCTTTTGCCTCGAAATGAATTCCAAATAAACCTCTGGCTTCAAGAACGTTATGAGGAAAGGTAAGGAGGTGGAAAATATAACAAGGGGTAGAAGGCACAATAATCTAACTGGAGAGCAGTGTAGAAAAATACGAGGAAATAATGTAGGAAAAGCAGATTGCAACCAGACTTTAGAGGCTTTCCATGCCCATTTTATGAGATGGGGTTTTATTTAATAGGAAAAGGGGACCCGTGAAGATTTCTGAGCAGAGTAATGGATATAACCAGAGGTCTGCATTATTAATATTGATCTGGAAACAGGTACACTGTGTGTATAGGAAGGAGAGATGGTGACCAGGAGAGCACTTAGAAGGATATTACAGTAGCTTTGTCATGTCTGATAAGGGCTTGGATCTCACTCTGAGCAAGAACCTAGTTTAGCACTGTGCCTTCCGTGCGGGTTGTTTAACAAAGCAGTCAGGTATCCCTGTTTTTTTTTTTTATCAGCAAACCTCCCAGGACACCACTCTGCTGGAAAGAATGAAGCTCATTAGTTAATTTGCATTGAGGTAACTTATCACTTTAGTAAAAGCTCCCAATTATCTCACTAATTAAGAATATGTGTGGAGTTGTACAAGAACTGAGATAAAATGTGTACTTTCCAAATTATGTAAAACCTGTTTTCGAGACAGTTCACGGTGTAAGCAAGATCAGTGTCAAATACGTCTAAGATACATTTTAGAAGCCACATTTTGCACACAAGCCTTGACATGCTAATTAAATGATTTTCTTATTCATGAAAACAAATGAACAAAGATACTAAAAGCAACACATCACCCATTCGCTCATTGATTCACTCAACAGTATTATACGCCAGGCCCTGTGCTGGGTGCTAGGTAGGTAGGGGACACAGTAGTGGACAAAACAGGCATGAATCTAAGTAGCTTATATTCTACTGGAAGAGACAGAATAAACGTGATAAGTAGGTACTATGTGTGGGATATTAGAGCTGCTAAGGGCAAAGGAGGAAAAATAAAGCAGAGTAAGGAGAGAAGATGTGTCCAGGTCAGCCATAGTGGGGTGAAATTTTAAATGAGAGACGCCAACAAAGGTCTCTCAAAGAAAGAGGTGTTTGAGTAAAGAGCAAAAGAGAAGGAAACAGCTAACCAGGAGGAGGAGATCCGGGTAGAGCATTCCCTGGAGAGGGAGCACCAAGTTCAGCTTTCTTGAAGTGGGGTCCTATCTGGTGTGTAAAGAATACCGAGGGAAGTGAGGGGCATGAAAGTTTAAGATAAAGTCAGAGAAAACTTATGGGTAGTGGGAGCTGTGGAACCTGCATATTGTGGGTCACTGGAAGGACTGTTTCTTCTCTGCATGAGATGGAAAGTCAGTGGTGGCTTTTGAGTAGAGAAGCAATATGACATGACTCCCATTTTAACAGGATCACTACAGTGCTGTGTTGACAACTGAACAAACACAAGAGCAGCAGCCCAAGGACCAGTTAGGGGACTGTTTCCAACACCCAGATAAAAGGTGATGATGACTTAGCCGGAAGTGGTAGCCGTGAGCGTGTGAAGAATTAGTCAGGTTTTTGAACTCCGGAAATGAGAGGATTTGCTGATGGCTCAGATATCGTTGCCAGGAAAAGGAGAGAAAAGGATGACACCAAAGATTTCACTCCAAACACGTGGAGGCATGGAGTTTCCACTGAGATCAAGAAAACTGTTAGGAGACCCAGGTTTGAGGTAGGTGAGAACCACCAGTTCAGTTTGCTCAGGTTAAGTTAGAGATGACTTATGGAGATTGAAATGTAGGTGTCAGGTAGGTGTTGGAGATGGTGTGGAGCTCAGGAATGAGGTGGGACTTGAGCTACAAAACTGGAGGCCTTCCCTCTAGACATGGTATTTAAGGAGACCAAACGAGATCACGAGGCAAGTAACTGCAGATGAGAAGTCTGAGGAGTAAATCTGGGGCACTGTAAGCCCTGAAGGTGGTGCTGTTGGGGAAGGACTAGCAAAGGCAACTGAGAAGTAGCCAGAGAAATAAGAGAAGAGCATTTTATAGGTCTTTTACATCCTTGGTTAGGAAGGAAACAATCAAGAAAACTAATAGGCAACCAACAGAATGGGAAAAGATAGTTGCAAATGACATATCAGATAAAGAGCTAGTATCCAAAATCTATAAGGAACTCACCAAACTCCACACCCCAAAAACAAATAACCCAGTGAAGAAATGGGCAGAAGACATAAACAGACCCTTCTCCAAAGAGGACAGACATCCAGATGGCCTACAGCCACATGAAACGGTGCTCAACATCACTCATCATGAGGGAAATACAAATCAAAACCACCCTGAGATACCACCTCATGCCAGTCAGAGTGGCTAAAATGAACAAATCAAGAGACTATAGATGCTGGCGAGGGTGTGGAGAGATGGGCACCCTCCTACACTGTTGGTGGGAATGTAAACTGGTGCAGCCGCTCTGGAAAACACTGTGGAGGTTCCTCAAAAAACTATCCATAGAACTCTGCTATGACCCAGCAATCGCACAGCTAGGGATTTACCCAAGGGATACAGAAGTACTGATGCATAGGAGCACATGTACCCCAATGTTCACAGCGGCACTGTCAGCAATAGCCAAATCATGGAAAGAGCCTAAACACCCAACAACTGATAAATGGATCAAGAAGATGTGGTATATATATATAATGGAGTATTACATGGCAATGAGAAAGAATGAAATATGGCCATTTGTAGCAAAGTGGATGGACCTCGAGGGTGTCATGCTAAGCGAAATAAGTCAGGCGGAGAAGGACAGATACCATATGTTTGCACTCATAGGTCTAACAGGAGAACAGGAGAAACCTAATGGAGGACCAGGGGGAGGGGAAGAGGGAAAGAGAGTTGGGGAGAGAGAGGGACGCAAAACCTGAGAGACTATTGAATGCTGAAAATGAACTGAGGGTTGAAGGGGAAGGGGGAGGGGGAAAAGAGGTGGTGATGATGGAAGAGGGCACTTGTGGGGAAGAGCACTGGGTTATATGGAAACCAATTTGATAATAAACTATTAAAAAAAAGAATTATCTAAAAAAAAAAGAGAAGAGCATGCTGTTTTGGGTGCTTAAAGCCAAGTAAAAAAGATGTTTCAAGGAGGGTCAGTGATCAACTGTGTCAAATGCTTCTACATTCTTTAATAATAGAATGCTAACTGCAGTGTTTATCTTAATTTACCTAATGACATTATTCATGTATTATTTTTACTTTTTAAAAGCTTGTTCTAAAATTTATTGAAGTTAAAGAAAAGTCTCCTGCCAAAAATAACGTTGTCTTGTTTTTATAGGTTTTAAGATCTGCTGCCCCCTGACTTTTCTTCTTATTCATAGCATATCATTTTACTAGTAATATGTTTTTATATTTATTATAAATCTGCATCTTCTCTTGCTTTTGAACTAGTTCTGGAATAATCCCATTGTTTCCAGTCTTCCTTTTGAGCCCGTAGGAACCAAACCATTGTGTAAGTACATCCTCCTCCTGTGTCTTCTTTCTTGGCCCAGTTGTTTATAAGTCATATATTTAGTTCTACTTTGATCCTCTTTTCACTCAACTTATCTTCGTATATCTACTGCCCTCATTTGTTTTTTCTTTTTAAATTGCTTCTTGTCTTTGCCCTTCTTCTCCCCCCTTGCCATCTTCCATTAATCTTATTTGTACATGAAAAGATCTATTCTGCTCTGTGAAGCCATAAAATTTATTTTCCCCTTTGGGAACGTTCTTTGTATCATTCAAAAAATCTGTATCCTCATTCTCGTATATCTTGAAAAATGAGCCGAATCTCTTTTCCCATGATCATCTCATCATATTTAATATTCCGCCTCTGAGGAATGAGAGATTTGTTCATCCTCCATATAGCTCTGTAATATTTTTTAGCCCGTGAGAACTTAACTTTGACTTTTTACCTTTGCTTGTATTACTGTTAGTGCCATTCTCTCCAACTTCCCTCCCACCAGCACCACCAAATTCTTGTCAGGTTGACTTGTTCCTAGGCTGTGAATCTCAATATTTATTTCTTGGTCACTTAGAGCTAAATTATACTATACTTTACTGACCAGATGCTGAATAAAGTCCTTTTAGTATGAGACAAAGAATACGTTTTTTATAATTATTTATTTTTGAGAGAGAGCGAGCGTGTGCGCACGTGAGTGGGGGAGGGGCAGAGAAAGCGGGGGAGGGCAGAGGATGGAAAGCAGCTCCATGCTGCCGGCAGAGAGCGTGATGTGAGGCTTGAATTCACAACTGTGAGACCATGACCTGAGCCAAAGTTGGATGCTTAACCATGTGCCACCCAGGTGCCCCACAATGAATATTTTTAAATTTTCTGTTCTCCTTTTACTGGGTGTGGGGGGAAAAAGGAGAATTGGGAAGAGATCTACTAATGTTCAGAAATCCCATCTTTCCTCCATGTGATTTATTATCTAGAATCATGCTAACAACACTGCCAATCAAAACTCACATCCTCCAAAGTGCCACACTTTGACATTTGTCACAAGTTCACACTCATGCAGTTTTTTCCCCCCGTTCTTTATCATTGGAGAGCCCCAAACTATTCCCTTTGGATGGTCTTATATCTTTTAGAGAACTTACATCCAGTTCTGATCTTTTACAACCACTATAGAGATCCAGCTGTCTGAATTTTTAGATATTTATATTTGATGTTTCTATTTTAATTCATGTGTGTGATTTTTCTTACTTCTTCAAGACTTTTCCCTATTCCTTCTTAGTCTCTAAAGTATCTTCATTTTGTGTCTCTTCCCCAGGCTCTAGATGGTTTCCCCTTCCTCCACGTTTCTTAGTTTCTGGCATGTGAGTTAGTCCATGGTTATCTCATTTTTTTTTTATTCTTTCTCTTATTTTATTTTTCTGAGTGTTCTCTTCTTCTTCTCTTTCCCTTTCTTCCTGTCGGTGGATTTTGCGTAACAGAATTGTCAATAGTCTGTCATGTTAAAAGGAGATCTTGTGTGGAATCAGCTCTTGACCACCCCCAGCTAATAATTTTACTATTTTTGTTCTTGTTGTTGCCACTCTAGGCCCCCTCCCATTCCCTCTGAAATCCATCTATTTACTTCCCATTATTATTTTGAATGTTTCTTTTACCATCTCGCACCCCTTCCCCCTTTTTTCAATAGCACTGGAGGGGCACCTGGGTGGCTTAGTCAGTTAAGCGGCTAGCTTTGGCCCAGGTCATAATCTCACGGTTCATGGGTTTGAGCCCCGCATTGGGCTCTGTGCTGACAGCTCAGGGCTGGAGCCTGCTTTGGATTCTGTGTCTCCCTCTCTCTCTGACCCTCCCCTGCTCGCGCTGTCTCTGTCACTCAGAACACACACACACACACACACACACACACACACACACACACACACACACCCAAAAATGTCAATAGCCCTGGAGACCCTTTGGCTATTTGTATGCCCAGCTGTTATTAATTCAGCTTTCACTCTGGCCTCTCTCATGGCAGCAGACCCTTGCCTTATGACATGAATTATCACCTTAGCCACAGAGTTACCCAGGTTCAATTCTATGAGAGGACATTGTTTAGATTTTGTTCTCCATGTACAGGACAGCTCTCCAAATTAAACACTAAATTTTAATTTCCTCTCTAATCCTTCTTAGTGACCTTGAAGTGCAGGTATTTGGTAGCTGATTACCCCTATCTTTGACTTTTCGAACCCTAAGTCTGTGAGGGTGTGGATTTTGACATTCTCCGCCTTCCAGAGACCAGTCTCTTCCACACAGTGGCTCGTAGGAATAAGTAAATCCTCTCTTCCTACTACTGCTCCGCTTCCTAACACTGCAGCCAGCCAAGCTGAAAGAGACTTCAATGTTCATCTAAGCCCCCAGAGCACTGAGTCATCTCTGAATCCTAGACACAGCACAGTGCCTGGTCAGAGTTACTGCTTAGTAATGTTTGTGGCGTAAATGCGATTAAACGCATACCTGCTGCTCAGACCAGACATGAGAGTTTTTCATCGCTTTGCCAGAAGAATAGGGCTCAGTCAGCCAGGAAGTATTTGTATCTGCAATTTACAAATTGTTCAAAGCATCAAAATTCTAATACATTTCCTCCTGAATGATGGATAGTATCAAAAATAGAAATTGGTACAATGGGAAACCTCTCTGAGGATAAGGAATTTAAAAGGAATTAAAAATTGCTAAATTTCAATCCTTAGAGCAGAGGGCCCCACATATTTTAATCATTGATCACATACACTTACAAAGCTCACCTTTTAAAATAAATTTCTATCAGTTAAGGGACAACAGCAACAGCAATTTAATAACATTAAATATACATATGTACAAACATGAATCATTTGTGTCTATGCTTTGCCAACATCAGCAAAACTCAGTTACTTACGAGTGAAACTGTGCAGTTCCTGTACTTCTTGGCTTTTTTCTCAAGAGGAGAAAAATAGTAACTTATGTGATTGTGTTAATATACATTCTGGGTTGTGTTACTATTAGTGTGAGTAGTACACCTCAAAAAAATCAGACACATGGATATAACACTCCCTTTTCCTGCTTTTGTGAGCCAAAAGTGACAGGCTGGCACTTTTTGCTTTCTGTGTTTTTCTCTCACGTTTGTGTTAGAGCTGTTTCATACTCTTAAGTTGTTTTCCTTTCCTTTTGCGTTTTGTTATGGACCTTGACTCCTCCACAACTGTGCTCTGTGCCCAGCCCTTGGATCGCTCTTGGTTGCTTTGTATAATACCCCAACCGAATTCATTCTAGCTGTGTGGATCGGGCGCCAGCACTAATCCAGAGGCTGATATCCCTTCAGTAGCCCTGGCATTGGCACATTATGCGGTATTTACCAGTCATTCATCCATCCAAAGGGTTTTAGGGTCTGGAGATTGAAGTGGCTGACAGATCTGGAAGTCAGAGTGGAGCTGCAGTATTGCCCTCTATACTTTCATAGCTCTTTTTGACACATTTCCAAATTTTATAGTAAATGCATACAAAGTAAAAAGTCCACAAGGAGCACAATTTCTTCTCCGGCAAATAAAAGCTTGGAAGCTCTCCTAATTTGGAAAAATTCCACAGTTTAAAACTTGCTGGATGCTGGACTAAGCAAAATTGGGCTGTTTTTATCAAAATAGGGTCCTGAGGGAATACCTATTTTCTAATGTTCCTTATTTGAGGCTGCCATGATTTCATGAAAATTTCAGATTCAGCTGTTGGCATGATTTAAAGTAACACCGAGAACAGCAAGTTCAAAGGATTTCAGTCAAGTTAGTTCAGTGACAGAGGTTCCTACTTGAAACATCTGGAAGCACAGACCTTAAGTGTTGGTCCCCAAGATTCATGACAACGAGGCATGTGCTTTCTAGAAGTAGTGACACCTTGGATGCCCTAGCAGACAGTGCTAACTTAGGAGTACCAGTTGGACACACTAGGTCACCACACAGCAATGGGTTCTGCTTGAGGCTACAAGGAACCAGTGCTAGCAGCATCTAACCCCTGGCTCCCATGCCCAATGCAACTGCATCTTCTCCAAGAACAGCTGAAACATAAGGTCTAACTAGTTTGGCTCAGTAGGGTCCTTAGGACAAGAATGCTTATACATGAGTAATCATGCCTCCTGATTTATATAGCTTTTGACTGAAAGAATATGAATTACAAAGTAATGGGATCCCAATTAAGGAAGGTTTATATCAATTCTGAATTGGGAATTTAGATTTAGATGAACTGGTTTAAATCTTCCCTTATAAAGTGCAAGCTGAATGACCCTAGGCATATCACTTGACTTTTCAAGGTGGGAATCCTTACTGTTATGGAAATTAAAGTTTCCAAAGATTAAATAACTTTGCTAGGATCACAGTGCCAGCAAATTGTTGTAAAGATGGGTAAGAATACCCAAAATTAGAATTATATCATGCAGCCTCAAGTTTTTCTGGAATTCTTTGAATATCCAGGAATAAAATGGGGTGCATTCATTTATATCTTGGGACTTTTTAATAGATATTTGCTTTAGTCTTTTTTTTTCCTGAATTTTTCTAGTGCCTCACAACCTGGCACAAAGTAGGCTGTAAACAATATGTGCAGAATCAATAAATAAAGGAACATTTGTTATTAATGAAAGCCTAGTATATCTTGGTATTGTCTTGGTATTGCTTGACCATGCAGGCATAAAAATGGACGCAGCTTGGAGGAGAGTCTCTAGCATGCTGGACCTTCTTCAAGCACAAATGCAGAGGGCCTAACAATGCCAGCTAATGCAAGAGAATAATCACTAGTAGAATGGATGTTGTCTCAATGAAGAATGATAACCAAAGAGCTCAGTCAAATAAAGTGGATTAAAAAATACATGGGGGGCACCTGGATGGCTCAGTTGGTTGAGAGTTCAGCTGTTGATTTTTGGCTCAGGTCATGATCTCACAGTTTGTGGGATCAAGGCCTGCATTGGACTGTGTGCTGACTGTGCAGAGCCTGCTTGGGATTCTCTCTCCCTCTCTTAAAGATAAATAAATAAACTTAAAAAAATATGGATGATTAGAGGAGCATATCCTCTCTTAGTGAGGGTACAGAAGGGGGATTGTAAGCTACCTGAGAGCAAAGTCCTGGGTGTCTACCCTTTATATCTCCAGCATTAGCCAAGGGCCTGACCTAATATTCACACCAAATGTTTTTGAATGTTTAAGTGATTAATCATGGCTTACCTGATAGAGAACTGACCTCCAGAAGCTGTTCAAAGAATAAAGGCAAGATTCTATGGTCTGTTTAGAAGCTAAAGTAACTATCTGGACTATAATTAGTCAGCCAAAGGGTCAGGGACTTCTTAGGCCAAGAGAATGAGGGGTTGGTGAATGTCTAGACTCTTGGAATTCTTAAAGAAATCTTTGACCATGTTAGGACTAATCCAAGGGAGCTCTTTCTCTAACGACAATAGATTCATTAGCACGGGCCTAAAGAGAAGCATGGACAAAGCCCACCCTAGGAACAGCAGGTCAAACTACTCACTTTCACTAGAGTCTGGTGTTTACAGTGCAATAACGGAGTAAATGTGGGGAAGGCTTAAACCAATTTTGAGAAAAAAAAATTTTGCTATTGCAATGGTCTAAAAAATTCCTTTCAAGGTTTTTATGCTGTATTACTTTAGTTGGTTAATTGGTTAATTTGGAACTACATCATGTTCTGCAATTCAGGTGACATCCAGTATGCATGTAAAATGCACAATTCTTAGCTTGGCATAAAAACCCTGGGTGGCATGCTATCAAATTAACTACTTTTCCACAACCACATCGAATCCCCTTCATATCCAATGTATGCTCCAACTGTACCAAATTTCTCTTTTAGGTCTTGGTGCATTTACATATACCATTTCCTAGGCCTATGAATTTGCTCCAAACCAGAAAATGACTTGCTTATCACAGGATCCAATTCCAGTGTTTCTCCCTCAGTCTTTGTCTATATGGACTTTCTTAAGACTCATGTATCTTTTTGTTGTATAATCATTTCCTTACTCTTCAACCTCATGCAGCTTGAAAATGGCAGGATGCATGTCTTCATTCTGTCTACCTCACGCTAGTTCAACAAAGAGTCAGCTTGAAAATGGCAGGATGCATGTCTTCATTCTGTCTACCTCACGCTAGTTCAACAAAGAGTCATTGGCTGCACAAAAACACCCACACACACGTACTTAGGAAGTTATTTCTCAATAATGTACCAGATATCATCGCTTCAAATAATTAACATTGAATAAAACAACTTGCAAATAAATTGTTAAAGATTATACTACAAACTTAGTGCCCAAGTGGTTTTGTCTACATTTTCTTCTTCCTCTTCTTCTTCTTCTTCTTCTTCTTCTTCTTCTTCTTCTTTTTATTTGAGAGAGAGAATGCACACACATGAGCAGGTAGAGGGGCGGAGGGGGGAGTAAGAGAACCTCAAGCAGGCTCAGGCTCCATACTCAGCAAGGAGCCTGATGCGGGGCTTGTTCCATGATCCTGGGATCCTTGACATGAGCCAAAATCAAGAGTCAGACAATCAGCTGACTGAGCCACCTGTAATTACATCTATGTATTCTGTCATGAGAACTGCTTTTCTAGTCTAAAAGCCTATGCTGAAAAGTCCATGCTTTTGGGTGATTTCATTAACATTTTAAAACGCTAACAATTCTGTCAGCCCAAACTAAAAATGACTGTGTGAGAAATGAGAGCTTGCATAACTGACACTCACTATTCATGGCTCATTATCCTCCGGACTTTTCATTATGCCATGAAGAAGTGGGGTCAGCCTCACAAAATTTAGAAACAATTAAGAAAATTACTATATGCAGATGTGACTTATGGACTGAGGATAACGAACTTCCTAAGACTGTATTCAACAAAATAAATAAGAATGATGGAAATGCCACAGATGTTTTATGGCTTAAGGCAGCTTTTCAGTTATTCATTATAAAGACGCCTTCCAGAGATTAGCCCGCTTCTCTTGAACCTTTCCTGAACACTTTGAAACTTTCTGTTTGACTGTATTCCTCAGGGAGTCTAAGAAGTCTTAGGCCTATTTTCTGAAGTTCTTGGAGTTCACTCTCAAACACATCCATGGAGATGAAAATATTGTCATAGACCCTCACACATTGTGAATTGCTGCCAGGCACCAAACCTTACATTCTTCTTTTAAACTTTCAGATTTTGTGAGATACACATGTAGAATCAGCCACAAGGGCAAAAGTTATCCAAGAAACTAACGTTTCATCAAAAAGAAAAAAAAAAAAAGGAAAAGAAGGACAGTAAGTATCTAAGTAAAAAAAAACCCTATGTTTTTAATTTAGACAAAATTTTGCCTACCAGCACCCATTTTTCTTCTACAGCAGCAGATAATGTACGATGTAAATAAATAAAAATTTTCCTTTTCTTCCTTCTATTCCAATAAATGTCTATTAAGTGGCTGCTATGTGCTAGGCATTAAAGTACACTGAGTAATAGTGTCTCTCCTTAACAGAATTTCTACTTTAGCTCAGAAGTCAGGCACCTGGACAAATAATGATGATGGAATAGGCTAAGTACCACCATCTAATTTCATGTACAAAGTACCATGGGATCCTGTGAAAGGAGGCATATAACTTTAATATAAATTAAACCTTCAGGAGCCAGAAAGATCAGTTTGATCTTGATAAAATGAACCCCTATGGTATATACAACCCAAGTCAACAAACATTTCTCTTTGTAAACATTTTCAAGATCCAAGCAGAATAATTTTCCTTGTGCTCTCCATTGTATGAGACATGAAACAGAAAGATGCTAAATAACTTAATGTAGTTTTGATAGGATTTTTTCTTATCTGCTATTTATGATTATCATTCCAAAAGGCTGATAATAAATAAATAATAAATAAAGGTTTTGTTTATATTCTGTTATGAGGGAGAATTTTCTTACCCCAGATAAAATCCTGGGCCTCATTTATGTGCTAGTTCAAAAATAGTAGATTAAATCTTAATAGTGACTGTAAAATAAGATATGCAAAGACTTTAATCTTGTTGAAATTAAAATACAATATGGGGAAAGAGAAAGTTCAGGTGATGACAGACTATCAAATTTTATCATCAGTAGATTCCTAATAAATGAATTTTGAGTTATTTTATTGCTTTAACAACATTGTTTAGGGAGTGTATAGGCTGTGGTTAAATTCTGCCAATATATGGCATTGGCATGTTGCCTTGCATGTAATAGGTGCTTGGTCCATATACGTAAGATTAGACGTAAAATGTTTACGACCTCCTGACATCTCATCAAATAGTTATGTCTTTTTTTTAAATGTTTTATTTATTTTTGAGACAGAGAGAGACAGAGCATGAGCGGGGAGGGGCAGAGAGAGGGAGACACAGAATGGGAAGCAGGCTCCAGGCTCTGAGCTGTCAGCACAGAGCCGGACATGGGGCTCGAACCCAGAAACTTGAGATCATGACCTGAGCTGAGGTCGGAGGCTTAACCAACTGAGCCACCCAGGTGCCTCTAGTTTTGTTTTCTTAAAAGGCAAGTCACTGTCAGGTTGTCTTTTGTTTCTCAATATAGTAAGATGTCCTTGTTCCAAGGCCTGCCTGCTCAATCAGAAGAACATGCAACTCATGATCTCAGGGTCGTGAGTTTGAGCCCATACTGGGTGTAGAGATTACTAAAAATAAATAAACTTTAAAAATGGGACCAGCCTAGAGCTATGACCTCACCTCTAAAATTGCCAATAATTCTCTGATATAGTCTCTCTGATAACAGGTGGTCCTTTTCAAATAAAAAATATCTTTTAAAAATATTCTCCCTTTCCCAAGTATCATCCAAACTAGTTCCATATGATAGGTATCCTTTAAATTAAAGGGACTTTTTCATTCTGTCTTCTGAACCAGATTGAGAAACTGGAGAAGAAACCTACCTAATTAAAAAGAACATGTGTGTGTGTGTGTGTGTGTGTGTGTGTGTGTGTGTGTGTGTGTGTATTTAAATAACACCTTTGTGGAACTCTTAGTGCTATCTATCTATCTATCTATCTATCTATCTATCTATCTATCTATCTATCTCTCTATCACAATGAGCCATGTATAGCAGGATCTATTGTTATGTCCATTTTACATAAATGGATATAAGACATAGGAAACTTAGCCTCAGAGAAGTTAAGTAACTTGACCAAGTCACACAAACAGTAAGTGGCAGAGTAAAATTTCAAGCTCAGAGAGAGTGGCTCCAGGGTCTATGTCTTTAACTACTACTCTATACTACAGCTTGGGAGGAAAATGAAAAATCCATTTCCTGCTTGACTAATTCTTCCCCCCTGTATAGATTTAGAGAGATTTGTCCTAGTCTGCTGATATGAGAAAGAGTGGGCAGGGACAGAAACATTTGTTGTGTATCTGCTATGAGCTGAGCACAGTTTTAGGTACTTTTTATATATAATTTCATAGCTTATGATCATAGGTCAAGCTATTCAATTTAATCCTAGCTTATTAATTAGAAAACTGAGGGCCAGAGTTTTAAAATAACTTGCCAAGAACAAACAGCTAGTAAGCGACTATGCCAGGGTTTAAAAGCAGGACTGTGTGTCCCCTACTGTACACCAGGTGCTTTCAAGTCTATAGATCAAATTCTGGGTGACAGATCATGAAATACTAGCCTATGTAACCAGAAAGGCTCTCAGAAATATTATTAGAGTCTAAAGCTACTCAAAGTCAAGATTTCTACAAAGGAGATAAATAGGGAAATGCTACTTCCTGTCAAAACCCTATGAATGGGGATGTAACACAGGCTACTCATCCTACCTTGATAAATACTGTCCTGAAGTGAGATTTGCAACTTCCACATCCATGCAGTTCATCGTGCTGGGAATAAGAGCAAGTTCTGGCTGGATCATGGTGGCTGTGGCTACAGCTCTTGCGACCAGTTCCATGGCATCTTGTACATAGTACTCAAAGATGGACTGTGTTGTTTTTCCATGAGCAATGAGCCCTAGGGGCAGACCTTCTGTCCTCAGTTCCTCAACGTTCTGTGAATCCCCCAGCACCCAACGCAGCTCAGGGGGAGTTACTCCAAACTGGGTGGTAAGTTCAAAAATCCGCCGGATACTTTCCATGTCACAGCCAAACATCACCATTGTGGGCGTACTGTTCTTAATACTCTCAAGCTGGACATGTAGGAAGCTCAAGAGGTCTTCGGTGGAGGAGAGGTTGGTGGTGATGTTGATGATAGACCCGAGGTGGAACTTGGAATTATTCTGGGTAAGGATGAGGAAGTCGGTGATGTTCCAATCTTCCTGGCATAGCAACAAGCTAAAATTGTACCAGTTGTTCATGGTCAGGACTGAGACAGTAACATCAGCGTCAGAACTTAATGAATTTTCTAAGCTCAGTTGTAGGTGAAGGGGATTCTGTATTTAAAGATATGAAAAAGAAGAATTAGAAAGCATTAGCCAAAGATGATTAACATTTGGTATGTTTGCTTTCTTAAGAGGCTTAATCCTTTATTTTTCCCTGTGATTCTCAAATCCCTCTGGGATAAAATTCCCATCATCTGGAAAATTAGAATTCCTCTCTGACAGAATTATTGATTCCTGACACTGATATCCTTGCTGAGAATACCAGAGGGCAAACGATTTCTGATGTAAACATCATGGCTGATGCAACTGGTCTTGAATTTTTATCAGGCTTGCCCACCTCCTTATAGCTTGTCTCCTTCAGGTACTCCATTTCTAACTATGGCTGTTATTAACTTATTTGTTAAATCCTCCTCTCAGGGGAAACAATTAAAAGAAATTATGTTTTCTTTCCTTTAAAACGAATATCAGAAAAATCTCAGGCACTTGTATGAAGGTGGTGTGGAAAATGGATATATCTGTTTCCTAAACCTTTAGCGTCTTAGGACGGCATTTTCAATATATGTGGTGTTATAGTCTGCATGTTTGTGTTCCCCTCAAAGTCATGTTGAAATGCTAGTGCTCAATGTGATGGTATGAGGAGGTGAGGAGATGGTTGCCTATGGGAAGGGATGAGTCATGAGGGCAGAATCCTCATGAATGAGACTAATGCCCAAGATGCTTGTGAGAGCTCACTGGCCCCTTCTACGGTATGAGTACATAGTGAGAAGTTGGCAAGCTGTGACCCAGAAGAGGGCCCTTACTCGATTATACTGGCACACTGATCTCAGACTTCTAACCTCTAGAACTGTGAGAAATCAATTTCTGTTGCTTGTAACCCACCCGCTCTGTAGTATTTAGTTATTGTAGCCCAACTGGATTAAGACATATGGTATAATTAGCCATATATACATTGGGAAGGATCAGTACTGAAGGCTTGATTACATTTGTGTCCACTGAGACTGTATTTTTACTGTGAAATGTGTGCCATTTAAACACATTTATGGAACTTACTTCCTGATTTTATCTACTTATGGAACTCACCAAATCAATGACGGAAGAGTATCTTATTTGAAAAGTCACAAATTAATCATACAGGTGAAGTAGAAATAGTTCTCTAATGAATAAATTTGTTAATTGTTCATCCTGAGAGCAGACATTTGACTTATTTATCCTTCAACACTGGCATCCTGAGAATGTTTTAGCACAATGCCTTACATGTATTAGGTGTGCAATAAATATTGACTGAATTGAACTAAAGATGTTCCCACTGGAAACTATTAGACTACTGGACTATTTCTGAGAACTTGGCAAAGATCCAGGCAAATAATGTATGTAGAGAAATGAGGAAGGCTTTCTCAATAAAGTGTTAAGTGCTGAACAAAAGGGGTGTATGACCTCCCCTTACCCACCAAAATGCATGTCATGAGAAATAGGGTTTGAGCTGAAGTTTGAATTCTATGAGGGACTGAAAGAATTTTGGTATTAGGGGACTAAGAAGTGGACTATGGGAGGAACACCATGGCCAAAGGCCCTAAATGAGAACAATCATGCTGGTAGGTAAGATGAAGTTTTAAAATTTAGTCTATGAATTTAACTTCCTCAGATTAAGCTTTTAAACAGGGTTTGTAATGATAAAAGCAGAACTTTTAGAGCATCATCTATGAGCAACACTCAACAGGGAGAGAAGAAATAAGCCCTTCAGGATCTTGGTTAGGTGCTAAGTGTTTAAACTGGAAGCCAATCTTGGTAATAGATGTGTTACCTATTTTTTTTAATTAAAATTTAATGACAAGATCAGCTGTGACAGGCAAAAAAGGGAGACTATCCAGTAGATAGTTCCTGGTTTCCAGACTTGAGATGCCATATAAGATCTTGAGGTGAGAAGAATGGAAGCTTCACTTCCTCACTCCTACTTACTGATTAATATAACTTCTATAGAGTTTTTCTTGTCCTCTTCTGACTTTCTTCCTTTCTATTTCCTCCTCGATTTTAACCCTCTTCCAGAAGCAAAAAGGAATGGAAGGCAAAGTCTACATTTAGCTGGTAGGAACAAATTCTTCCCAACTATCTTCTTGGCATCAGCTCCCTATTCTGTAGCCAGCTTTCCTTCTAAAACATAAATATGACCATATCATTCTTCTTCACCATAACCTCTGAGTCACCCAGAGAACAAATTTCAGAATCAGTTGTATGGCTTAGGAGGCCAATCCTAGTCTTTAACTTCACTTCCAACACCCCAAACATGCACACCAGGATGAGTCATAGCAGACAATTTATTTTCCTTGTATCAGAGTAGGCATTTTCACATCTAACAAATTAGGTATGTTGATCTCTCAATATCTCCAGGATGTTTTTGTCTGCATTTCATATTCATCCTTCAAATTTCAGCTCTTCCATGCAGGTTTACAAAAACTAGTTCATGTAGCATTTACTATTGTTTCTGCTGCTGCTAAACTTAATTTTTTATATTAAAAAAATTTTTAAATTGAAGTGTAGTTGACAAAACTGCTAATCTTTTTTTTTTCCACAATATTTTTGGCCTGTTGATTTCCTGTAATGGCGAACTGAGTATTTGTTCCTCTGACTCCTGACCAAGCAGAAATAATCATCTCATGTCTGTGTAATGGTTTCATTTTGGTCATCCTTCTAATACAGAACTCTTCACACCACAATGCAGCTATTTGATTACGTGTTTATCTCCCACACTAGACTAGAAGTTTCTTTAGGATAAAGAGCAAATCACAGCCATCTCTTATCACATGGTTCTTAGTTAATAAGAGATAGCATTTGTCAAATGTGGTTTTCTTTTGTTCAAGTCCTAGACTATGATTATAATCCCTGCACTGAAAGATTAAGAAAAAGACCATTTCTAGCAGAGCTTCAAGAATTAATATTGAACTAAGCCTAGTTGGAACAAAGGCCCATCCATACACTTGCTTAGGAGGGATTCATTAAACTGATATATGAGGAGCAAACTTTGATGGAGGCAGGAATGGAAGTGAAATTAGCTAATCACATCGAGCATTTGGCTTCAGACAGAAACAAATGCATCTGGCATGAGAGTGACTTGGTAGTGAAATGAAGGAAACCTCCCCTCCCCACCTTGGATGATTATTAATCCATACAATCACACGCATCCCTACAAACAATTCTATTAAGAAATTCCAGTTGTTGAAGTTAATTCTTTAATAGACTTGAGGAACACCATCCTTCAAACAAATATTTATGAAATAATAGTTTGGAGACAACTAGTGATATTATATTTACCTAGCTACCTCAGATGCAGCACCTCCCAATTTCTTGCCATATAATAATAAAAGCACAGGTGCATCCGCATGCGCGTGTGCGCACACACACAGGTATGAAAGCTTAGAACACTAAAATCCAAGCCTAAAAGTAAAACTTCCATCAAAATCTGGAACAAAATTTTAAAAAGACTGATCAAACCAAACTGAATATCAAAATCTATGTCTTAGATATAATTTGCTGTTTGCAAAAGAGTAAACCCATGGCCTGAAAGAAGATATACTTCAAAAACATTTTTTTAATGTTTATTTATTTTTGAGAGAGAGAAAGAGACAGAGCATGAGCAGGGGAGGGATAAAGAGAGAGGGAGACACTGAATCCAAAGCAGGGTCCAGGTTCTGAGCTGTCAGCACAGAGCCCCACGTGGGGCTAGAACCCATGCACTGTGAGATCATGACCTGAGCCAGTTGGATGTTTAACCAACTAAGCCACCCAGGTGCACCAAGAAGATATACTTTTTAAAAAATAATTTGTGCATTGCTTACCTTCTAAATCAGAGACTCAATAGCAAAATAACCTAAGAATTAGGAGGCATCTCTCAATCATGCAGAGTGAAACTGCCTCATAAGTGCATTTAATTTATATACATTTTTAAAATACCCTATAGAGGAAGGTAGGGAGAGAGACTATACTTTAAATAGTACTGATAATTCTCACTCCCCTAACTGAGTCTACTCTTTATTATGTATAACATGTTATATATATTATTACATATTGTAATATATGCATATTATTGCACAGTTGTATACACAAAACCATATGTGCCAAACTAGATAATTTAAGGGACTTTCAAATACAATTTTCTTACATGTTGAACTGAATTTTTATTTCTACCTCAGATGACATGCTACTTCACTCCATTGATTTTTAAGATTTTATTCCCATCATAATCTGTTTTTACATTATTTTGGAAGCTTAAATTCCCAAAAGTATAGGGCAAAAATGGTCATGTTGAAATGCATTCATGGAATGAAATCTCAACAAGTCAAGGGCAGCGCTGGAGGGAGAGAGGGGTTGCCAAGGCAGCAATGCAGTGGCCAGTGTCAGAGGGCTGGTATAAGGAAAGATCGCTTCACCTGCTCTGATCCGACTAGATTTAAATATTAAAGTCATTAAATATTAAAATAATTAAAATGTTAAAATTCCACAGAAAGTAAAATCAGGCAAGAATGGTAAGAAAACTTGGAAACAGAAAAATGATAGAGGGGTCTTGCCTTAAAAGATATTGGAATACACCAGAATATAGTTTTTATAAAACAGTAATTAAAACAAAGATCTACTAACAAAAGGATTAACATGTAAATAAGTAGAACAGATATGTTAATGTATGTAAAGAAGTACATTAATTTAGGTGCACCTGGGTGGCTCAGTTGGTTAATCGTCCAACTTCGGCTCAGGTCACATCTCACAGTTCATGGTTCTGAGCCCCATGACGGGCTCTGTGCTAACAGCTCAGAGCTTGGAGCCTGCTTCAGATTCTGTGTCTCCCCCCCTCTCTACCCCTCCCCAACTCGTGCTCTCTCCCTCTCTCTCAAAAACAAATAAAAACATTTAAAAAAATTTAAAAAGTACATTATGTTAATAGGTTGTAAATCAGAAAGGGATATGCAAGAAATATATATGAGATTAGGAGTTGAGAAAATAGTCACTACTAAAAATAATTTGATTTAAATTCCTAATTCTACCATATATTAAGAATCAACTCCAGACCATTTAAGAGTTAAAAGTATAATAAGAAATCATTAAAAGATAGACCTAATCAGTACATAGGTCTCAGAAATCACAATGATGAAAAAAATACACTAAACATTACAATATATCTTATTTCTAGCATTAAATACCTATCATAAACAAACCCAAAGGGAACATAGGAAATAAGAGAATATGTGCAACAAATCTGAATAGACAAATAGTTAATGTTCACAAAATATGAGGAACATTTACTGATAAATCAGGAAGCAGAATCCTCAACCAAGCACTCATTCGGTCAAGAAAAATAAATTTAAGCTTCTACTGTGAACCATGCCCCTGCAGAAATTTTCCATTGCCCTGTATACAGGGTGAGAGATAGACTATACATAGGTATGGAGACAAGTAAACTCTAATTATAAATGATCAAAATTACTGTCAATGAAACTAGTAGGGAGTGGCAAGAATGGGAAAGGGGGAGAGGGTCTGAAGAAAAGAGTATTAATTATGATTCGCAGGAAAGGTGGATGCAAGTATCCATACTACACAAGCACTCTGCAACTGGGAATTTAGCAAAAATAAGGAATGTATATAAAATGACTAATTATAAATAGGTAAACATATATTATGATTTATAAAACCATAGACATTTAACTAAAGTTGTGGTTTCATTTTGACCATCCGTTCTCCTTCAACTAGGTACTGTCTTTCTAGTCCCAGATAAAGGGTTTAGAGCCGCAACCTGCTTCTGTGTTCCTTCTGATTCTTCACTCTCCTGTTTTGTAGTGTCTGTAACATTTCCCTTAAGTCCTACATGATGAGGGAGCATGAGGCAGGCTGAGGGGTAAAGCACAAACTAGCACCCCACCTCCCCAGGTTGGATCTGTGTGATATTCCTTGGACACTTCGGCTACCCAGAACAAAGGAAAGGGGTTTACGTGCTTGCCCTAGTAATGTGGGACACTAAGGCAAATGAAAAATTAAATTCCCTTACTGCCTACAGCCCACTGATAAGTCCTTGAAACCAGCAGGGTGATCTCCCTCTGTGGGGGTCAGCTGCCTCGATGAGATGATGACACTTTGCTAGGGGAAAAAGAGAACCTCAGCTTAAAACTATCCCAACCTCGAGGATCATGTAAGTCTATTTCCTTCATCTCAGCCGCCCTAAGACATATGCTGGCAAGCATACTTCAAGCAAATAGCCCCTGCCGTACAACTAATGGGTCTCATGACTGAGGTTTTATTAAATGGTAGTAAATGACATTTCCCTAGCAACAGCTAACCCCTCAAGGTCCTGGAAACCTTGTTTTCAAAATTCCTTAGAGACTAACTCCATCCCTGACCCCCTCCCAACATGAGGGTACATAGTGAAATACCAGTCAGGACCCCAGTGTTGTTCTTCATGGCCAATGTCCTGTCCCCATGTTTTAATAAAATCACCTTTTTGCACCAAAGATGCCTTCAAGAACGCTTTCTTGGTTGTGGGCTCCGGACCACCCCACCATCACCCCACCAAAACCTCATCACCCAACACTCCTTGCTGGCTTGGCTACTGCCTTCTTCACTCAACTGAGCTTTTCTTGCCTTTTCTGAGGCAGTAAGTATACGGGATAGGGTTTAGTAATCCTGGTAAACTACTTCTGGGGTGCCTGGCTGGCTCACTTGGTAAAGCATGCACCTCTTGATCTTAGGGTTGTGAGTTCAAGCCCCATGCTGGGTGTAGAGATTAGTTAACGAAATTAAAACAAAAAGTAAGGTTAAAAAATGCAACTACTCTTAAATTCTGGCTCCATCATTTATGAGCCAAGTGGCCTTCTGCAAGTCACTTAGTGTTTCTGAGTCATAAATTTCTCATCTCTAAAACGAGGCTCATTCTACCTCCTCCCTTACAGCTTCACGGGGAGAATTAAATGTGAGAAGGTGATAGTGCATGCAAAGTGCCTGGCACATGGCGAGGGTCTAGTAAGTGGGTTCTGTTACACTTTGCTTAGAGTGAAGTCATTGTGATGGCAGTGCTTGGTTTTAGTGACTGCAATGTAATTTTTTTCTTTGCTATTGTTCTTTTTCCTTTCGTCTATTTTCACACAACAGCCCCTGCAATAGGAATCTTTTACAAATACCAATTACACCAACTCCCTAGCAGGAAAACAGCAGTTCTGTCTCAGGCTATTTATTTGAGAGACATTTGTGCACAGCAGATTACCTGCCTCCCACCTCCCCTCCCACTCCCCCTATGAAATTCTCCCCAAACTCTTCTTTCTTTGGTACTGGTTCTAGCGTCACTTCTACAAATTAAGGAATTTTTGGCGCCAACTGCTGGAAATCCCCCATCAATCTTCATTCTTCCCGAGAGCACGGATTCGGCTATTTTCTGGATCAGTAAAAGTTTCAAAACAGGACTGGCTGCAGTAAAGGGCTTGCCAGATGCTTTGAGACGTTCCCTGACAGAAGAAAAGAGGTAATGAAGCCAGGTTTGCTTTGGGAGTGAAGACAAGGTGAAATTCTCTCGGCTCTTTCCTGGGCAAGCAAACCATTTAGTTTTGCCTTCTAGGCCAAAGCTCGGAAAGCCCAAATGAGCATAATATTTCCACTACTTTTAACAGAGATGAAATTCCTTTCCTTTTGAAAATCTGCTGATGACTGAAAGTGTTCAGGGGCTCAGGACTGGCGTTGTCCTCCGGCCTCGCTTCTCCGCAGCCAAAGAGGCTGTTGGAGGTTTGTGGTTTCTCATTATCTCACACCTCATTTGACCTATATTTTACAGAAGTCTTTAGTGTTTTTCTTTTTTTCTAAAAATGAAAGCTTATTCCTATAGAAGCCCAGGCTTTTAAATAAATTAACTGTTTTTTCACTGTTACATTAGGGAGTCAGGCAAACAAAGAGAATAGTCCCTGCCCAGAAATTATAATCTAATAATAAAAATACAAATGAAGAGCTAATATCTACCAATGGCCTTAGTACTATATGCATATTGTCTTATTTTATCCTCACAATGGCCTAATGCGGTGAATACAATGACTAGCCTTTTTAAATAAATGACAAAAGTGAGGCTCAGAAAGAGTAATTTTTCCAAGGTCGCGCAGCTACTAAGAAAGAGAAGCCTGGATCCCAAACCCAAGTTGGTAGGACGGGAAAGCCTGTGCTTTTGGCCCTTCCGTACTACTCCTTCCACTTGAGAAGAATATCATGTGAAGCAGACCACTGCCATTTATAGATGTAATATTTACAGTTCTGTTTATTTGCAAGTAATCTTAAAGGCTCGTGGAAATCAAGTCACTTATAAGGTGTGTCACGGCATGGGTTAGAATAACCGTCCTGGGTGGCTGGCACCTGGAGGCCAGCAGGGGTGCTGGCCTGCTGTCCCCCACACACATGGCTTCCTAGCAGTTTTCTTCATTCATCTGTCCATTTGTAGCAACTCTTGTGAGACGTATTTCTTCATTAACAGCAATTTAACAAAGAAAGCCAGTTATAGAATTAATGACATCAATTTTGTGTTTGGTAGACTAAGAAAAGTTTGGAAAGGCTCACGAATTTTTCATTTAGAGTCTACTGAATTTCATGGTTAAAACTATAATCTATAATGGTGGTCAACTAGGTCAACTATTATGTATGGGTATGTCAGTAATGATCTTGGAACATATCCCTCAGGATTTCTGAGTGATATATAAAACAACATATAACAAAATCGTAAAATACAATGAATGCTTCAAAAGGCAGGATTATGGATGCATGGTGCGATTGGCATAATATTACCACGTCTAGTGTGTAGGAAATATCTGGTAAATATCAGCCTTATTATTATTGTTAGCATTGTGAATAAAATGAGCACACTTCCTTGAGCTGGCCTAGTTAATCCTTCCTTGGTAACTCACACATTCTGATGTCAGCACTAGTCACTGTACCAGGCTTCAAGGACCGTGATGTGTTGGGCACTATGGCGTCAGCGGGTGTCCATGTTGACCAAACCAAAAGGAGCTGAACTTATGGCAATGCAGGAACTCTTGAATCTCTTCAGAAAGTGAACTTTCTCTCTTTCCTGCCACAGTGTCAGACTACCTATTACCCCTTTTACTGTGCCAGTGTGCCCACCTTCATCAACTTCATGCAGCCCCTTTTAAGACACTTTGACAGAGAAAAAGAGCAGAACTCTCATGTCATGATTCTGTCTAAAATAAAAGCATAAAATATATCAATACCATCTGATAAGCAAAATGGATCAGCTTTAGCAGTATTGATGATGCTGTGTACTGGATTTGAGATTAAGACTGTTCTGGGGATGGTGGTCATTTCTTCAACTGTAACAAGGGACTAATAGTCAGCCAACTACTTCAGGCCAGTGGGAGACCTCACGATGTTATGTATGCAAAGGTGCTTTTATGGAGCACCTTCTATGAAAATAGAAAACAAAATGTGTTTGTGTACTTGTTTCCTGGACAATAGGAGCTGGTAGGATCAATAACCTAGAGAAAAGTAGAGGAAGCATTTCTGGAGTAGGATATTTTTTGTTTGTTTGTTTTAATGTCTTCAACTATATAGAAATGATCATATTTAACATAACATAACATAACATAACATAACATAACATAACATAAGTCTTCCAGAGATTGAGCTTTCAGTAATTCTATGCAATCACTAGGGTAGGATATTAAAGTTAGATTTGTCATATTTTATGCCAACTTTTTATTTATTTTATTTTTTATATATTTTTTAATGTTTATTTTTAAGAGAGACACAGTGCGAATGGAGGAGGGGAAGACAGAGAGAGGGAGACACAGAATATGAAGCAAGCTCCAGCCTCTGAGCTGTCAGCACATAACCTGACGCAGGGCCCGAACCCACGAACTGTGAGATCATTATCTGAGCTGAAATTGGACGTTTAACCGACAGAGCCACCTAGGCGCCCATTGCCAACTTTTTAAAGTTCATCTTACAAAATGACAAGATGATTTGTTATATTTTAAGAACTTATGGAATAAAGATGATAGTTTAAGACTAATTTTAGTTACTATTTTACCACCCAGGTTTTGGTCAAATTACGTAATATTTGAATGAATGTACACATTTATATGTATCAGCAGGCAAATGATTTATAAGATAATTAAAATTTATTGAAGTGTTCAAACTATTGTTATAGACATTCTCGGTGACAAACTCTGGCATATTTTCTTATAATGGGAACTATTGAAATGTGCACCAGATAATTAAACTGTCTAGCATGCAAGTTAAATTTCCTATGGAAATTTGATTACTTTATGTCAATGCAGCTTGAAACTATTATTAAGAGATGGCTTATGTCACATGCTAATTTGCTTTATTACAGTAAGAATGAAAACTCAGCTAAATGCTGATTATTTCTGTTTTTAGATACCCTCCAGGGCTGACACCACAGTTGACATAAGTTTTTTTTCTTAGTTCCTTAAACCAGATTTTTTTGTTTGTTTTTACTGATACAAGTATATGTTTTGTACATTTAAACCATGGTTCAACCAATTGTGATATAATATGGCTTTTATATATACTGGTTTAGCATCCTGGATTAATTTCATAATTATAAAGTCAGTTTAATTACGTAACAGCTTCTTATTTCATTTGGAAATTTAAAAAATTTGTGTAGTCTCACATTCATTGCTGCTACCAGACACTGACCAGTTTAACACTATGAAGAGTATTAGCATGCCATTAAGCAGTATCTCAGTAAATTTCCATTTTAGTACCTTATTTCAAAACCTGTGATCCACTAATTATGATTAAGCTTTGCTGCAATGACATTTTATTTCACTTGCATTGCTAGGCACACATTAGCATAATTAATTCTTCATACCTTTCAAATCCTGGTTCAAAGTAAGAAGGCATTGGGAATATTGAATTTAGTTCCTAAAGCCCCTTGTCACAGAGGCAGTACTTCCTTATGGACTAGTGATCAAATTCAAGGGCTCTTTAAGCAGTTCTGGTGACCTCAGGTCTAGAACAATGCATCCTGAATGAAGGGTCTATGTTCTTTCAGGATGATCCATGTGAGCATCGTCAATGATTTCGAAATTTAAAAAGACCTAGTTGGCTAGTTATCAGATTTCAGATTTGGATTGCATCTGGCCCTGTTGTGAGCTCACTGGTCAAATTACTGTCGATATCCATTGAAGCTCATTAATAATCAGATAGGGCAGAACTATTAAGTTTGAATGACCTACCAAAAGTCAATTAGTGTACTTCTGATTTTATCATTTTGTTTGGAAAGGACCTAAAGTTCACCTAACCCAAACTCCTGTACAGTTTAAAGAATGCTATGAATTAAGGGGTAAGAATGAGTTAAAGGCATTTTTCAAATTAGGAAGGTTACTAGTTTGTTTAATTGAGGTGGTCTGTCTTCCTAATGATCTTTTTTTTAAAAAATGTTTTTAATTTACTTTTGAGAGACAGAGAGAGACAGCAGAAACAGGGGAGGGGCAGAGAGAGAGAGAGAAAGATGGAATCTGAAGCAGGCTCCAGGCTCTGAGCTAGCTGTCAGGACAGAGCCCGACGGGGGGCTCGAACCCACGAACTGTGAGATCATGACTTGAGCTGAAGCCAGACGCTTAACCCACTGAGCCACCCAGGCACCCCTGTCTTCCTTATGATCTTAAATGAATATGACTACATTTTAGTACTTATGAATACCTGTTTGCGTTTAATTTTATCTCCTGAATTTTAAAGGAATGATTTAGGCTCAGTCCAAACTTTCACACTTTAATTTCTCTCTGTAGTGCTTAGCTCACAAACAACTGCCCTTTATAAGAGAGGCATAAAGAGTGCATTGATTTATGAATTCAATAGTTTTCTTTTCCACTGTGACAAACATATATAATCACATCATGTCTTGAGAGCACAGAAACATTAATTACTAATATATTGAGTGCTAAGAAGCATAAAATCAAATGCAATGAACTTTCTGGGTTTCCAAATGATTTACTGTATGAGCCCTAGAATTATGTCCTTCTGGAATTATTTACTGTCCATGTATAGTCATTCTGTTAACATATTTTTAGCCTCTTTTGGCATTATTTTCTTTGTAACTCTGGCATTTCATACCAAAAGCTTTTAGGGCTTAAAATGGGAAGAACCTCCAAAGCCCATCATCATGTTTCCTAAGTCAGATGTGCAGCACAGACCCAAAAAGAGAACAGGGACCATGAGAGGTCCTTATTTTTTCCAGAAAAAATAAAGAGAATTGATAACCGTGCCTTTATAATATAGATAAGCACTCAGAATGCTGAGTTGATGATTTTCTCTCCTTTCTGTGTGTGCCCTCGATGACCCTGGAGAGCTCCGATATCCTATCTCTTGCCTCCCTTCCCAGATTACACAGGATCCACCAGAGCAGATAGTGACATCTCTATGTATTCTAGCCCTCATGCTTATCTCCTCTGAAGCACAACAGTGGTGTCATCTTGTCCTGTTTATTCAATTATCTAAATATGTCAGTTTCCTTTTATCTTGGAAGCCATCCCCCAAACTTGGAAACCACCAAGTGTTCCAGCTGTGTTGCCTTTACAGGCGTGGGTGGGTCATTCTCTCCACCCAGAACACTCTTTACCTCTCTCTTGGCCTCACAAACTTACAGCCTGCAGTTGAACGTTGCTAACACCCTCAAGCAGTATCCCTTGCCTCACTTTTATATGCCGCCCTGCCACACTCTACATCCCCCAATCATTTATTACGTGGCAGAGTTATTCTTCCTTTCCTCATCTCTCTCCTTCCCTGGACTATTTGGGGGATAGATATAGTGTCTCCTATAGAAAGATCCTGTGCAACAGTGCCCAGAAAATAAGATACTCACAGCGAAGATGTGTTGGTTGAATGAAGAAATAGTGAGGTGTAGTTTAGATTTAGACAGAAACCTGACCTTTAGCTGAGATGTGGGTCTATTTTTTATGAGTCCTTTTCCTTCCTATTTGACTAATAGGGGTTCTCTCTAGAGGCAAGAGTAATTACGATGTGCCTTCCCATAAAATCTCATCCTTCCAGATGACACATATATCCTCTGATGTCAATCACAGAAGTGGCACCTGAATGCTGATAGGATTGACAGAACTGCTCTCGAGTGCTTATGTGCCCAAGGCACTGTTTAGAAATACAAGTGCATCATGACATGTGCAAACTGAATGTGTGTCACTCATATTCTTTACACTAAAGATGGGTGCAGGGACATGTTTATTGTGCTTTATAAATTATTCATAATTGACTTTGTTTAAATCCTCATGACTGATGCATTTAAAACAGTTGAATATACAAAGGTATCACCTGTTATTTAAGGTGAAGTACGGTAATAGAGCCTCAGAAACGACGCTGAAGTCTCAGCGACCAACTGAGAATGTGATCAACTGAGAATGGTATTCTAACAAAGTAAATGGAAAGGACACTAAATAAAGAAGAGGACAGATAAAGGAAGATGATAGAAGTCTTACCAGGATTTTGAAACTTAAAATAGCACACCTATTATTACTAAGCACAACTGAAAATATCTTGGCATTTAGCATAAAAAAGCAAGTAATCAGGCTTCTATTTACTTGAATTCAGAGACACAGCTATACATGGCTTAGAGGATGGGAGAGGGGAACGTGGACTACCAAATTACAGTACAATTCCTGCTGCTCCTTTTCTATGCAAAGTGAGAGCACTTCCCCCAGATGGCTGAATCCTTCTCAACATTCAGGTCAGCTCCAGTTTCTAGGCTTTCTACTTAACATTAGGCGCCACAGCATCGCCCACCATCAAATCCACCTTCGTAGAACACAACCTCTTGAGCACTGGTCAGTGATGGAAATTCTCTTATTTGTTGATGGGTTTGTTGAACATTCTTTCACATGAAACTGAAAGTTCCTAGAGAATCCAAACACTACATCTCAGGGCCTAGAATAATGTTTAAATGGCATTTGTTGGTTGACTGATGCTGACTTAAGATGTCTCTTTATCACATATTAAAACTTGTCTTTTTAAAAATATACATACTTATTTATTTTTCAAAGAGAGTGAGAGGGAGTATGGGGGAGGGACAAAGAGACAGGGAGAGAGAGAATCTTAAGCAGTCTCTGCTCTGTCAGCTGAGAGCCCGATGCAGGACTCGGACTCATGAACCATGAGATTATGACCTGAGCTGTTATCAAGATTTGGTCACTTAACTTAAGACTGAACTACCCAAGTGTCCTAAAATGTGGCTTTCTACTAAAAACCTTCAAAAGTTGATTTTTTGACTGATAAGACATATCCTAGAAATTGTCCCTGTGGAATTAGTTTGGAGTGGGTGACCTATAGAATTCTACCTTCCTTTGCTACCTGTCTCTTTCCAAGCCCATCTGGTGCTCCCTTTGCTTCCATGTCCACCCTCATCCCTGTCTCTGTTTTGATCTTGATCTCTACCTGGTCTCTAAATATCTTTATCTCAACATTTACCTCCTTTGTGGTCATATTTCTAGTTTTCTCTCTTGTTTAAACACAAGGAACGGCCTTTCTTTAAAAGGAGCATACTAATGGCAAGTGACGGTATTTACTGAGCATTAGAAACAATTATTGTATTCAAACCGTTTGCTACTTTGGCTATTGTCCTAAAAAAATGAGGCCTTTTAGATATTATTTAAAAATGACCTTATTATGGCACAGCTTTTTACTGCAAAATTGGTTATCTGTGGATGAAATAATATTTCATAAAATATTCTCATACAGTATTTCCTGATAAAATAGGGCTCATTCATTCAATACCTTAATGTAATGTTACAGAGGCAAAATTTAATCCTTTGGTGTTTGATTCACTTCCAGAGTATCTCCTATTTCTGGATTTAATTTATTTATTCTGGATAAATTTATTTATTTATTTATTTATTTAGAGAGCACAAGCAGGGACAAGTCAGAGAGAGGGAGAGAGAACTCTATGCAGGCTCTGCACTGTCATGGTGGAGCTCAATGTAGGGCTCAAACTCATGAGTCGTGAAATCATGACCTGAGCAGAAACCAAGAGTCAGATGCTTGACTGACTGAGCCACCCAGGAGCCCCTTAGATATATTTTTATTCAGAAAATATTTGTTGAAGATTGCTACTATGTGCCAGGCACTGTGACATATATTGGGACCATAATGGGAATGAACAAAAGAGACATGCCCTTTGCCTTTATGGAGCTTAGAGTCTTAGGGGGAGGCGGATATTAATAAAATAAAACATTGGGGCATCTGGGTGGCTCAGTTGGTTAAATATCCGATTTTGCTCAGGTCATGATCTCAGGGTTTGTGAGTTCAGGCCCCCCATCAGGTGAGCTTGAGCGCTGCTTCAGGCTCTGCACTATGAGCACAGACAAACAAATAAAATAGCTTAAGAATAATAAAATAAAGAATGAAAGTAGGTAACACTTATTGGATGAATGTTTACTGTGTACCAGGCTGTGTTCTACAACTTTTAAAAAAACTTTTAAAAAATGTTTATTTATTTTTGAGAGAGTGCAAGTTGGGGAGGGGCAGAGAGAGAGGGAGACACAGAATCTGAAGCAGGCTCTAGGCTCTGAACTGTGAGCACAGAGCCCGACACAGGGTTCAAACCCACAAATGGTGAGATCATGATCTGAGCCGAAGTCGGATGCTAAACCAACTTAGCTACCCAGGTGCCCCTAAGTGTTTTACAACTATTAATTCATTCAATCCTGACAACAATTCTATGATGTAAGAACTACTAATGTACCCATTTTAGTGAGAAAGAAGCTAAGGACATACAACTGGTAAGAAGCCAAGAAGGGATTCAAAATGAGTTTCTAAAAGGCATCCTTTTAAACATATTTCACTGCCTTTGTGACTTGTTTAAAAAAAGTGAGAGATGAGATTCATTCCAAGTAAATCTATAATTATAATGATAAGTTCCATGAACCTAAAGTAAAGAGTATAGAGAAATATTTGAGTGACCTAGTCTGGGGAATCAGGCAAGATTTTCTTAGAGAAAAGGTGTTTGAATTGAGATGGGAAGGATTTAATTAATTTATATTTAATTCCCTTCAACTGGGTTCTGCCCAACACAATTTTTCTAGAACCTTCTTTTCAAAGGATTACAAAGGCTCCTCATTGACAATTTGGTTGTTAATTCATCCTTCTGACCTGTCCACTTCCTGCAAAATAATCAATCTCTGCTGTTGCTTAACATATTGCAAAGTCAGAATAAATGAATATGGGTCAGATGCACGTAAAAACCCCCTGGGTGGCCATGGTCTGTCTCAGGATAAATATGAATTCAGGATGAATGTGATGCCTTCTGTAAGAAGTAAATAGTATTTCCTATGATTCTTTTGAAACCCATTCTAGCCACTTGTAGA
This sequence comes from Suricata suricatta, assembly GCF_006229205.1. Taxonomy (NCBI): domain Eukaryota; kingdom Metazoa; phylum Chordata; class Mammalia; order Carnivora; family Herpestidae; genus Suricata; species Suricata suricatta. The sequence continues at coordinate 29,514,203 of NC_043712.1, read as the reverse complement.
TAAAGCTACAGTTTGGAGAGGAATTATTTAAGAACAACACAATCAGATTATGCAATCAGGGAGCTGGGAGGACTGACATTATTGCATCTAATTCATGACACATTATGTAGTAAACCATTTCAGGGAAATGGAGCCTCTCCCTTTAATGCAGGTCACTAGGGAAACACTCCTCACTGTCCAGGCGGCAGAACACTAGAATGTGCCGCCAGAGGAGGTCATCACAGGTTCTTTTTAAGCAACAGCTCATTTAATTCCCAGATAGGCCAGGAAGCTTCAGTTTGTTCCTTGGACACAGATTTCATTCTTCAGCCCAGCACTTATCTAAAAATGTAGAACGCTGCACACAAGGGAGACCAAGAGAAGGAACGAGAATGAATGTGTTGCCAAATGACCAAATTTTATAGTCTCTCAAGTCTGAGAGGATTGATCTTTTTTTTTTCACTTGCAGATGAAATTTACAGATTTCAGAAAAGAAATCACAGACTTGTAATGAGGTGGTGAGACGAAATCAGCAAATGAGAAGCAAGACACATCCCAACAGCAATTATTCAACAGCCACTGAAATTTGCAAAAGATGCCAGTATTTCCCAGAAGAGCAAACAATCATGATGTTGAAATGTCAACTGTGGAAATAGTATGTTAAAAATGCAGTGCAAAATTTCCCAGCAGTATATTTTGTCTTATGGAGTGTAGCATCTTGCACAGTAGTCCGTAAGTAGCCCCAGGGTTGTAGCTACATCAGCAGAAACCTCTATTTCTCTGTTCATGGTAATAATTAATGAACTGAACTGGGGACACACTCGCTAGCTTAGTTTATTATCACCAAATAACTGTTTACATCTAATAAGGTTAAACAACAGAACTCAATCCAAATCCCATATATACCCATCTGACCCCTCTTCTTTATGGCTAGTTTACTGTGAGATCCTGCGTATCTTTGGCACACTAGAGAGGCCTCCCTTTTGGTTGCCCTTGTGACGCCTTCTTCATATGTGTTTCAAAATATCCCAGATTGGCAGCTTCTCAGATATAAGATAAAGGTATAGAAAGAGCTCAGAGTATTCTAAAACTAGGCTACTCATCAATAGGTTAAGTAAGCGCTGTTTTTGTTTTTAGATTTTTACAAATGCTCCCAGTACTAAGAGAGACATTTTGAACTCTGCATAATATGCCTACAGTTTTAAGATAATCTCGGTGCAATTGTTCTTATTCTTAACTCTAGCAGACAATCTATCCTAAGGATCTTGGATTAGTAGACGGTAAATTTTTAGTCCTCTCTAGGAATGCTGGGTATCTCCAGGCAAGGGTGATGTTCTACTCTTCTCACGTTGCAGATTTCTGCAGAGGAGGAGAGTGGAAAGGAGCATGAAGTGAGAAGTTGCTCACTCTTTTTGGATAGTTCATTGGCAAGACCTTCCCTTTAATGTTACCAATTGTGTCTTGCTGAATATCTGGTGAAGAAAAGGGGCAGTTTCTCAATGCAAAATGTCGGGGTGGGGGTGGTGCTGAGAGGTACTGAATATATAATAGATTTAGATAAAAAGAGAATGAGAACAACCCTACCATTTGGATGAAGAGTGTAAAATGAGTTCATTAATGAGGATAAAATATTTTTCATTCTAAAGGGTCCTGAGACCATGTCAGCGATTGAGTGCTAAGAGTAATCAATAGATCACTAAGTGACTAATGCAATCGCATTTTAGGACTTAAATAGCTAATTGGATTTTATGATTTTCAGAGATTTAACATTACTTATTATGGGCAAGGGGTTGTCCAGTGGTGGGGGAGACAGGCATTATATGCCCTTTAAATATCTTTTTAAACAAGATAATGTGGTTTTTATGATGGCTTTACAGATAGAACCAATTAAAGCATATTTTGCTCCACTGACACTGGGGAATGTAAGCCACAGCGTGAGAGTAGAATGCTCTGTATGAAATGAGAGATGGGGTACTGGGGGGTTAGCCCCCCAGTGAGCTCAAGGTCATAGATATTACTATGGCCTAGGAATTACGTATATGATATCTACCATGATAGGGTTCTACTTATGTAATTATAATTAATAATGAATGAGTCATTTTGATTTAGAGATTCAGAATTTATCATCTGCTTAAAGCATAAATCTTCAGAAATAATGGGATAATGATTTGTCTTATGCATTTCTATGGCTAGCCTGACATTTTTATATCACATGAGTGAGCATCCAGCTCCAGAATTATAAGGTCTACTACACCGAGGTCTCCCAAATGTTTATCGAAAGTCCTCAAAGTAACTTTGCAGACTCTCACATAAAATTTTGCAGTAAATCCCCAACATATGAATATGTCATAGAACATATTTTATGAATCCCATATAATAGTAGAAAGCTCAAGATTAAAATTTTAACTGTTGTAAATGTTTTCATAAACCTTTGAAAAAGATTCAAAATGACCATAACACACAGGCAATTCTGAAATGCTCCAATGACCCTTGGCAATGGACCTACCCTTTTAACTGCATATTTTCCCTGCCATAACCTGTATTGCAACTCTTTAAGTATTTTTTTTCTCTTTTGAAACTGATTTTTCCTGAGAAGATGGGTGGCTTAAGATTTCTAGAAGTTGGACAGAAATAAGGGAAGCTAATGACAAATATGTTAACAGGTACTCAAGGCCAAATAGGTCTCCAAAAATTCAAACCATCTTTTCCAGAAAGAAATAAGATTATTTATCCATCTCAGCAGCTTCAGGTTATAATAAATAACGTTTTGAGATGCCAAAGGGGTCATCTAGAGGCAGTTTTAAAGAATATATCAATTATTGAAACAGAGTACACCTTTCTCCTTATGGGATCTTTGGTGGAATCTCCCTGGTTTTGTGGAGGCAGCAGAGCCTAGTGAATAGTGTAAGACAGGGGCCAGGACCTCTGGATTTTGAAGTTGGTGCCATAGTAGCTCATACACTCGTGACTAAGCTCTCAGAAGCAGGAGCTCTGAATCCACAGTGATTTAGAGGGCAGAGGACTGGACTTAAATTCAGCAAATTTCTTTTTAATACTTGCTTGGTAAAATAGTCTACCTGAGGCTCAGTTTCTTTATAACGTCATTTGTAATTTGGGGGAGTGACACCTTTCTCCCAGAACTGTTGTAGGTTGTTGTGTGTACCTGAGGTTATGTGAACTGGAATTCCTCTGTAAATTGTAAATCCTCATCAAATGAGAGTGTTTGTCTTATTATAGACATACCCAAACAGGCCCATGCCCTCGTACCCAAGACCTAAAGGGAATGAGCCACTCTACCCTAAATTCACACTGCACTTATTAAATACCTCTTTCAGTTGTGATAGACTCTGTTAGAAAATATAGGAATGGCACTTCTATAGTCTATCAATATGATGGTGTGAAGAAAGGACCTTTCAAAAAGTGTTATCTGCATATCCCAAATGTAAACTTATTCTATATACAATTTTCTTTACTATTATTTCTCTAAATTGTTTTTTCATGAAACTCCTTTATTTTAGAGATTTCTGAATGAATTCCAGTATTTTGGGAGGCCAGAAGAGCTATAAAGAGATTAGATTTGAAGTATTGGCAGTATCAGCCCAGTCTTTAAAAACTGGAGAAGTATTGGGGTGCCTGAGTGGCTCAGTTGGTTAGGCGTTGGACTTTGGCTCTGATCATGATCCTGTGGTTTGTGAGTACAAGTTCTGGATTGGGCTCTGTTCTGACAGCTCAGAGCCTGGAACCTGCTTGAAATTCTTGTCTCCCTCTTTCTCTGTCCCTCCCTCACTCATGCTTTCTCTCTCTCTCTCTCAAAAATACATAAACATTTTAAAAAATTAAAAGAAAACTGGAGAAGTACTTATAGGTAAACAATAACTGGGAATTTGGGCAGAGTAGGGGTAGGTGAGTGGAAACCAAGGAGCTAACATATTTAAGGATCTAATCTCAACTGTCAAAAAATCTTGAATAACAGATAATAATGGCTTTGTATTCCTGCCAAATTTCCTATGTCAGAGAATGCTTCTTATGTTTCTTTGAGTCTCAAACAGAAATACAAATTTAAATAAGTATTCATTTATTGTTGCATAGAGAATGCCAAAATATGTGCAAATATTAGTAATCCTTTGCAGGTATTAGTGGATATATTAAGGGTTGAAGATGACTGATGTCCTAAGTCTATCCTCAAAAGAAGTAACTTATTATCTAAAGAGATCTCTACTAGTCTAGAGATCTATGATAGGTTAATTCTTTCCAATTTCTACCCGGTTCCATAGATCCATATTATATCTCAGAGATTTCTATTTATGTCGAAAACATATAATCAGTTTATCCAAGTTGCTTTTCTAATGGAGAGGCTACTGAGGACAGTCAACCTTTGGTGGTGAGGACCCGAGGGAGGAATTCTGCCAAGTAATTACAGTGACATTACAAGGCATAAAGTCAATTGGCAGCCAGGCATTGTTCCAGGCAATCTGAAAGACAAAGTCGATGACCAAAGCAAATAATTCACATTAATATATTTTCCTAAACTTCGTATTGTCTGATTCAACTATCTGTTTAGTTCAGATGAATTGGAAGATTGCCCAGTCTCCACAGTTCTCAGCAGTTAGGCACACATGCCTAACATAATAAGTTAAATAATGAGTTAAATGTTGTGAAATAATTTTATTGAGAATAAAACAAAATCAAACAATCTTGAGCAAAGAGACATTAATTACTCACAAACACATCTCAGACTTAGAAGAAATCATAGCATCAATGCCATACCCAATAAGAGGCAGAGCTGCATAGAAACTTTGGAGCTACAAAGAGGGAACTTGACTCTCTTTCTAGTTGAGTGACCTTGAGCAAGTAAGGTCCTTAAATAAATGACTTAACTGAGGAACTCCTAATTTCTTCACCAATAACATGGGGGCAAAAATATTAGCTACTTGAGAAGATTTAGTAAGAATTAAATATGAAAATTTGGTGCAGTGAATGCTGGCAATCAATACAACTATTTCTTTGCTACTTTGAATGACCCACTGTGTGGATATGGCTATTGTCTCTCTGAACCCACCACTCCCTTCTCAGCTTTGGGATGGGAGAGCTAGTGCTCTGGAACACATCACATTTCTGCTTTGCCAGGAAGATCCTGGATCGCTCTGCCAAGACCAGGGACTTACTTGCTGCCTCCTGTCTGTTCTCTCTCTACTTCCTGGGGGTTGTCTGTCTGCCTCTGGTTCTTTTCAGCATCCCTTCAGCATTTCCTTTTTAGGGCAGCACTAAATGTAGGGCAGCCTCTCTAATGCTTGCAGAAACACTTCATCCTGCACGCTCAGAGATACCAACACCACCCAGCCAGTTTGTGGTTTGGATACAGGCCTCTTAGGGTCCCTAGTTAGAGTTCAGAGATACTGTCACCAACTGAACAGTCCCACTTTTCTCAGATATCTGAGTTTCAGCTTCACAGGTCTCTTCTTTTAAGCTTCTAAGTTTTCATATTTGCAGCCTCTTCCTATTGTTTCTTCAGTTTTAGGATTTGCTATCTTCATACCATGGAGTTCTCTTACCATCCTTCTAGCTATCTAATAACTTTGTGCCTACTTAATTATTCATTATTGTGGTGTCTACATACTGAGTGGCCCTTACCAATAGACTCAGGTCTATGACAGTTTATTTAGTCACTTGGACAGCTTTGAAAGATCTTGCTTTTGAGCTAAACTTTCCTCCTAGTGACTAGCCCCAAGGGGTCCTTTTGAACCACACAGGACAACTTTCTTCCTGAATGGCACTAGCTCATCCAGTATTGGCATGTTTCAAACCAGGTTACTGCTCCAAAGTCCCAGAACTCGGTGGAAGAAGAAATGAGATAGACAAAGCAGCCAGTAGGAAATGGCATGAAGGCATGGACAGAAATAAAATGATTGATTGTCTGTTCAACCCAGAACCACAGTGATGGATAACCATTCTAGAACTTATTCATAAAATTCCAATTAAATGCACAAACTGATCTGATGCAGCATTCCTTGACTTTCCACTAAAATATCAAATAAGACATAAAAAATATGAAAGCTCACAGATCTAAAAGCTTCTATTAACAATCAACTTATTGCTGGAGGAGAAGGATGTTCCACAAACTGCAAGCTGGTGGGACCAGAAAAAATATGAAATGGATATATCTGAAAATAGTAGATAATATTTCTTGAACATTTAATATTACCAGGCACGTCTTAACACTTTCTATAGGTTATTTCATTTAATCTTTTAAAAATTCAGTGGAAAAGATCTTATTACCCTTATCTCATAAATGAGGAAACTAAAGCATGGAGGGGTTAAGTGACTTGTCTAGTTGTATTTAGCTAATATAAGTGGCAGGATGGTATTCAAATTCGAGAAATCTGGGTCCTCTAGCTCTTCACTGGTACACTGACTATAATATCTTTTCTTCCACCACACAGTTCAATTAGAAGAGTCACCATGGCCCCCTACTGTATGAGTCTTGCTTTTTGAGGTAGTGAGAATGATATTCAATCATTTCCTCCCTCTGATTAGCATTTTTATTCCTAAATCTAGATAGAATGCATCTCAACAAGAGTGCGTACGAGAAAGGTTTAAGTCCCAGAAGAAAAGCACCATACAAGGTAGCAGAATCAGAAATCACCCTAATAGACATACAAACCAACAGCTCTGTGTGTGTGTGTGTGTGTGTGTGTGTGATATACTTCATTAGTTCCTATCAGTGATTCTCAACCAAGTGGGCACCTGGAAACACTTCAGAGTTTTGTTTTGTTTTGTTTGTTTGTTCGTTTTACATTCACAAGCCTATGTTTCTTCAGGTTTTGAGCCAGGAGATCTAGGATGGACCCGAAGTGTGAATTTTGAAAAGGCTGCCTAGGTTGAAGAATTGATTAAAAGCCATTGGTTTGTATCGTCAAAAAGCAACTCAGCAGGGGACAAGTAGATGCCAGCTGGTTCAGCAGTCATACCACACACGTAATGGCTGCTGAAGACTGGGATTGGGCTTACGTGATATACACAGCAACTTTGTGTCCACCTGTATTTATTAGACAGAGATTCAGCCAGACAATCACTGAATTCAAAGTAAGGCAGTTAGCAATCTAAGCAGCTAGTCTTTTGGCAAATAGAAGATATAGATTTCTTACTGTTCTACAGTAGAGCTCCCCTACCCAACAAAACCACAAAACAACATGGGCCCTATGCAAATGCTATAGAATAGGCAAAGAAAAGGATATTTATTTAAAAGCCAATGAAAAATTTGAAAAACAAACACAATATCCAACATTGAAACAATACCAGTTTAACATGACTTCTATGAAACATAGTTCACAAGAGGAAGACATGTTGAGATGAATGAAAATAGGATAGAATGAAAAAGAACACTGTGTTATGGAAAGAATCAGAAACTAAAAGTCCAATAGCAAACATCCAAGATTTCAAATATGCTTTGGAAGTATAAAAGGTATAATAAACATTGCAAAGGATTGAGTTAGTGGTAAGTAAGACACAATGTAGAAAATCTTTCAGGATACAGGAAAGGATCAAGAACTGTAAATAATGAAAAAAAATGGCAGGGAGGCTGTGTCTTAGTTCCTGGTTTATCCCTGTTGTCCTGTGTAATTATTAACCCCTTTCACTTTCAAAATTGTCCCAGTTTGAATATAAGCTATTTGGTCACCTAAATATGGGGGATAAACCTAAGAATGATGCTTTACCTAAGAGAGAAACCATAACCACAAGGCCAGAAGGATTAATCAAAGACATACCTGAAGAAAAATTTTGCTTAAAAAAAAATCTCAATTTGATGGATTTACTTCATTCTTGGCATAATCAATAAAAATTAATTAGACATATCTGGCAAAGTCTTTTAATTAACAAAACTGTCAAGCACTCAGGAGGAAAAAAAAATATATTATATATATTGTAAATATCATGGGTTTCCCATTTCTGCTACAGTAAATGCTCAAAGACAATAAAAGGATATCTAACTGAATTTGTTTGGGAATTTTATGTCTTGTTAACCTGTCTTTTATGTGTAAGAAAAATAACAAAGACATGCTGGGGTGTATAAGTATGTACAAAATATGCCATGCATATACCCCAACAAGTAGCCTCTATTTTCCTCTTTTAGGAATTGATGTTACAAAGCGGACAAAAAATCTATGAAGATCTTTTTTTAAAATTTTTTTCAATGTTTATTCATTTTTGAGAGACAGAGAGAGACAATTGAGTGGGGAGGGCCAGAGAGAGAGAGAGGGAAGCATATAATATGAAGCAGGCTGCAGGCTCTGAGCTGTCAGCACAGAACCTGATGTGAGGCTCAGATCCACGAACCACGAGATTATGACCCGAGCTGAAATCAGACGCTTAATCAATTGAGCCACCCAGGTGCCTCTGAACTAAGATTTTTATTGTGGAAAATTTTATGACAAAAATTGTAAAAAATCTTAAATGTCAACATTTTAGACATATCCAAAAGTTTAGGATAATGTGCAGTTAATGAAATGATCGTGACCATGGATTTCCCAGGACACGGGGAAACACTAGCAATGTCACATCAAATGAAAGAATCTGAAAATAAATTCTCCATGTTTAAAGCAAAAGTTTTAAATCACAAAACTAAAAGAAATATCTTACCAAATCAAGAGTGAATGTCTCTGGATAGCAGGATTAAGAGAGTTTTCCCTAGGCTTTCATATTTTCTTGATTTTATAATTAGCAGAAAATCCATGAAACAGGTAGAGAAATATGACTTGTTTGAAGTTTGTGGAGACATAGATTCATGACTTAATGGGAGTGAGCAAAGCAGAATACAAAATGGACTGTACATTTATTATTTCAGAAGTGCATTCATTCTTTCCTTAAATAAACATTTAAGTGACTACAATGTGCAAAGGATTTCAAAAGGCCCTTGGATGGTAATGATAAGTGAAACAGAAAACATTGACCTCACAGAGATAAAAATGTCCACACGAGAATAAAAAATGGAAGGAAACAGATGTGAAGGTGATGAATTTATTAGTCTTTAAAACTGTGAGGGGCCCCTGGGTGGCTCAGTCAGTTAAGCATCCAACTTTGGATCAGGTCATGTCTCACAGTTTGTGAGTTTGAGCCCCACATCAGGCTCTTTGCTGACAGCTCAGAGCCTGGAGCATGCTTAAGATTCTGTGTCTCCCTCTTTCTTTACCCCTCACTTTCTCATGCTCTGTCTCTCTCTCTCTCAAAATAAATAAACATTAAAAAAATTAAAAAACAAAAGAGTGAATACATTTTTTAAACATCACCATTACATTGTTTTCATAGTAAAATGTTCTTTATTTTATTTTTTTAATGTTTATCTTGAGAAAGAAAGCATGAGCAGTGAAGGGGGAGAGAGAGAGGGAGAGAAAGAGAATCCCAAGGGATTCCAACTGTCACACTGGAGCCTCATGTGGGACTCGAACCCACAAACCATGAGATCATGACCTGAGTGCAAGTTGGACGCTTAACTGACTGAGCCACCCAGGCGTCCCTCAAATTATTATTTTAAAAAATTATTATTATTTTTTAATGTTCATGAATAAAACAGTGCTATAAAGTGAAGGCAATCTTCCTAGACCAGACTTATACAGAATTCTTCAGGCCATTTGTTTAGCAGTTTTCTTTCCACAGGATTTAGAATCACTGAACCCTTGGGAGAGGGAAGAATCCGAGGGATGAGGGGCAAGGGCTTGTTTGTGTTCTGAAATGACACTTCTTATGAGGGACTGGAATCACTTTGTCATCACCGCCTTGTTAATGATCTCATTACAGAAGTATTATCAGTTATCTTTAAGACAAAAACTAGAATATCAAGAGAGTTTGTCAGTTTTTGCCATGAGCTCACTTTTCTTTACTGCCTGTTGAATTTTAATGGGAGGGAAGAGTGGCTTATGGAACGGGAAAATAAGAGAAGTAGCTTATTTTTTGTTTTTAACTGGGCGCCTACTGTGTGTCAGACGGCGTTGCTAACCTGCTTGATATAAGCCATTCTTCCTAATCAATACCTCAGACACTGTGAGTAGTTATCATGATCTCATTACCTCTATTTTATGAGTAAGATTTCTAAGGTTCATTTATGACCACACCTGGAATTGATTACATTCATTATCTTTTAGTGTCTTTCCCCGCTCTTGTTCCCTTGCTTTTAAATGAGGTTGGCCACCTCTCCTTTATGATATGTATTTATTTTAGTTCTTTCTAGCTGCACCTTAAAGCTACAGTACTTCCAGTGACAGGCCTGTGTCACCTCCCATTGCTTAGCCAGTCACTGAAGCATTTCTGGTTAATACTTGTCTATGACAAATGCCTTGACATTTCCCAGTCCAGAAGTGTCAAACTGGTGACCCTCTAGCCCTAGCAGGCCTGCAGACTGTATCTGAAGATGTGAGTTACTTAATATATCTGGTGGGAGGAATCCTTTCACGATGTATACATCTATCAAATCATCACACCATATGCTTTCAATATCTTACAATTTTATTTGTCAATTACATCTCAATAAAGCTGAGAAAAAGATGAGTTCGTTGTCAATATTTGAAGAAACCTTTATATTAAAAAAAAATTCATGGCCTGGCTTCCTTTGAAAATTCCAGGTAACTGGCAACATCCCCATGGGTGAATGGCTGTTTGCAGCTGAGTGATGGTAGCTGCCTCCTTTAGAAAGGTCAGGCACTCTTCACTTGCCTACAGTTTTTACTATTCCCCACTGTATTATCTGGGACTGTTTTTCACATTTCCATTACCTTCCTGGCTCCTATAAGGCATCTGAGTTTGAGACCTCTGCCCCAGGTCATTAGTTCTCAAACTGTACTGTGCATAATAATCACAGGGGGGAGTTTCTTTAAAAAATAACAACAACAAACAAACAACAGCATATATGAGGCCATAGCATACAATTTAGTGAAGCTCAGTGAGGTTGATCTACACTTTAGATCTACGCTTTAAAAACTGCCTTGGGCTTGGGAGGCGGAGGCCAAGATGGCAGAACAGCATGGATTTTTTTGCATCTCTCATCCCTGAAATACAGCCACATCACCACTAAACCATCCTGCACACCTAGAAAACTGACCTGAGGATTAACACAACAATCTGCACAGCCGGAACCAGAGAACTCAGCAGCTAAGCGGCTGGGAGAGGTGAACTGGGGGAGAAAGCCTCGGAGGGCAGGCAGCGGACTTTGCGGAGAGAGGATGGAGATGGGGGAGAGTAAGGAAAGCTTCTCCCCCCTCCCTCCCGCTGCCCTAAAGCAGCTGGAGAGAAAAGAGAGTACACAAGGGACTGAACAAAAAAGGGAGAAAGGAGAAAGGAGAGGGCTTAAATTCCATTAAGACTCTATAAACGGGGAGTGTAGAATCTGAAACTCTGCAGCCTGATGCCTGACGGGTGTTCTGGTGGGAAAAGCAAATCCCCAAGAGCAGAGAGTGAGGTCCTCGGGGTCCTTTGGCCACATGGGGAGAGGATATTTGGTAGAGGCTATGTGGCCTCCCAAAGAGCGAAGGTCTCAGTGGACCCTGGAAAACAATCACATTTGCTGGTGCAGGAGGAGAGACATCAAGGGGGAAGTCTGGTGCCAGATGTGTGGTGATTTTCCATAATCTCTGAAACGCTGCTGCTACATGATTGCGTAAACCTTTTCTGGGGTGGGCCGGCACCCAGCCACTGCTCAGCGAGACCCTCCCCCAGAAGGTCTGAGAGGGTCAAAGCCGGAGTCCCTCAGAAGTGAGGTGTTGGGGGACACAGCCGCATCTGAGATAAAACTCAGGAGGGAAATGCTGCCTGGCAACCTGACAGCTTGGTCATGGCCAGTGTAAAAGTGGGGGGTAGAGGGAAACCGGAGACAAAGGAGGGGTGTGCAGTTGTGGTTGGGGAGAACACAGAGTTCTAACACTAGAGACTGGGTAGCTGGGTGACGCCATTATCATCCCTCCTGCGCATGAGCTTACACATCTACAGGTGCCACAACAATCCGCCCCAATGCCATCTAGTGGAGAATGGAGCCATTACACTAAGCCCCGCCCAACTGGGCAAACCTCACTCTTCAGGAACAGCACAAGTCTCTCCACCTGCTTAGTTTATGGACTATAAAGTGCCTCATAGTTCAACTTGTAGGGAAAATGTATGTAATTTCAATCATATTTCAGTCTGTTTGCTGGTTCACCTAGTCAATATTTTTTCTTTTCTTATTCTTGAATAGAGAAAGAGAAATAACTTATTTTTTTGAGAAATAACTTATTTTTATTTTCCATATCTATTAAAAATATTTTTCTTTAATTTTTTCGACCAAATTTTTCTACTAGAGGGAGACTAAAGCAAAAAACCATGATTTAAGAATTAGAGAAATCAGTGACTCATTAAAAAGGAACATCAGAATCATAGGGGCCCCAGAAGATGAAGAGAGAGAAAAAAGGGTAGAAGGGTTATGTGAGCAAATCATAGCAGAAAGCTTTCCTAACCTGGGGAAAGACACAGACATCAAAATCCAGGAAGCAGAGAGGACTCCCATTAGATTCAACTGACCATCAACAAGGCATAGCAAAGTCAAATTCACAAAATACTCAGGCAAGGAGAGAATCATGAAAGCAGCAAGGGAAAAAAAGTCCTTAACCTACAAGGGAAAACAGATCAGGTTTGCAGCAGACCTATCCACAGACACTTGGCAGGCCAGAAAGGAGTGGCAGGATATATTCAATGTGCTGAATCAGAAAAACACGTAACCAAGAAATCTTTAGCCAGCAAGGCTGTCATTCAAAATAGGAGAGATAAAAAGTTTCTCAGACAAACAAAAATTAAAGGAGTTCGTGACCACTAAACCAGCCTTGAAAGAAATTTTATAAGAGATTCTTAGGGCACCTGGGTGGCTCAGTCAGTTGAGCATCCGGCTTTGGCTCAGGTCATGTTCTCGGGGTTCGTGGGTTTGGGCCTTGCGCTGGGCTCTGTGCTGACAGCTAGCTCAGAGTCTGAAGCCTATCTTCTGATTCTGTTTCTCCCTCTCTCTCTCTGATCTTCCCCTGCTCATGATGTATCTCTCTCTCTCTCAATAAAACAAAAAAAATTTTTAAAAAGTGATTCTCTGAGGGGAGAAAAAAGGGGAAATAAAGACCAAAAGCAACAAAGAATAGGAAGGACCAGAGAACACCACCAGAAACTCCAACTCTATAGGCAACATAATGGCAAAAAATTTATATCTTTCAGTATTCACTCTAAACATCAATGGACTAAATGCTCTAATCAAAAGACATAGGATAACAGAATGGATAAGAAAATAAGATCCATCTATATGCTGTTTACAAGAGACCCACGTTAGACCTAAAGACACCTTCAGACTGAAAGTAAGGGGATGGAGAACCATGTATCATGCTAATGGTCACCAAAAGAAAGCCAGAGAAGCCATACTTATATCAGACAATCTAGACTTTAAAATAAAGACTGTAATAGAAGATGAAGTAGGGCATTATATCATAATTAAGGAGTCTATCCACCAAGAAGATCTAACAATTGTAAATATTTATGCTTCAAATGTGGAAGCACCCAAATATATAAATCAATCACAAACATAAAGAAACTCATTGATAATATTAACATAATAGTAGGAGACTTCAACACTCCATTTACAGCAATGGACAGATCATCTAAACAGAAAATCAACAAGGAAACAATGGCTTTGAATGACACACTGAACCAGATGGACTTAAGAGATATATTCAGAACATTTCATCTTAAAGCAGAGGAATACAGTCTTCTCCGGGGCACATGGAATGTTCTTCAGAATAGATTACATACCAGGACACAAATCAATCCTCAACAAGTACAGAAAGATCAAGATCATACCGTGTATATTTTCAGACCATGATGTTATGAAACTTGAAATCAACCACAAGAAAAAATTTGGAAAGACAACAAATATTTGGAGACTAATGACCATCCTACTAAAGAATGAATGAGCTAACCAAGAAGTTAAAGAAGAAACTAAAAAGTACATAGAAGCCAATGAAAATGATAATACCACAGTCCAAAATCTCTGGGATGCAGCAAAGGTGGTCATAAAAGGAAAGTATATAGCAATCCAGGCCTTCCTAAAGAAGGAATAAAGGTCACAGATATACAACCTAACCTTACACCTTAAGGAGCTGGAAAAAGAATAGCAAATAAAACCTCAAACCAGCAGAAGTAGTTAATAATAAAGATTAGAGCAATAATCAATGCTATCAAAAACAAAAAACAAAACAACCCCCCCCCCCCGCCCCAGTAGGACAGATCAGTGAAGCCAGAAGCTGGTTCTTTGAAAGAATTAACAAAATTGATAAACTCCTAGCTGATTTGACCAAAAAGAAAAAGGAAAGAACCCAAATAAATAAAATCAAGAATGAAAGCAGAGAGATCACAACCAACAGAGCAGAAATACAAACAATCAATAATAAAAGAATATTATGAGCAATTATACACCAGTAAAATGGGAAATCTGGAAGAAATGGAAAAATCCTGGAAATATATAAACTACCAAAACTTAAACAGGAAGAAACAGAAAATTTTAATAGGCTCACAACCAGTAAAGAAATCAAATTAATAATCAAAAATTCCCCCCCCCCCCCAAAAAAAAAGAGTCCAGGGCCAGATGGCTTTCAGGGGAATTTTACCAAACATTTAAAGAAGAGTTAACACCTAATCTCTTGAAGCTTTCCAAAAAATAGAAATGGAAGGAAAACTTCCAAACTCTTTCTGTGAAGCCAGCATTATCTTGATTCCGAAACCAGACAAAGACCCCACTAAAAAGGACAACTATAGACCAATTTCCCTGATGAACATGCAGGCAAAAGCCCTCAACAAGATACTAGCCAACCAGATCCAATGATAAAAAAATTATTCAGCACAGCCAAGTGGTATTTATACCTGGGATGTAGGGCTGGTTCAATATCCACAAAACAATCAATGTAATACATCACATCAATAAAAGAAAGGACAAGAACCACATGATCCTCTCAATGGATGCAGAGAAAGCATTTGACAAAACACAGCATCCTTTCTTGATAAAAACCCTCAAGAAAGTAGGGATAGAAGGATCACACTTCAAGATCATAAAAGCCATATATGAAAGACCCACCACTAATATCATCTTTTTTTTTTTCTAATATCATCCTTGATGGGGAAAAATTGAGAGCTTTGCCCCTATGGTCAGGAACACAACTGGAATGTCCAATCTCACCACTGTTATTCAACATAATATTGGAAGTCTTAGCTTCAGCAGAGAACACAAAGAAATAAAGGCATCCAAATCAGCCAGGAGGAGGTCAAACTTTCACTCTTTGCAGATGACATGATACTTTATATGGAAAACCCAAAAGACTCCACCAAAAAACTGCTAGAACTGACACATGAATTCAGCCAAGTCACAGGATATAAAATCAATGTACAGAAATCGGTTGCATTCCTATACACCAATATTAAAGCAACAGAAATAGAAATCAAGGACTCAATCTCATTTATAATTGCACCAAAAACCGTAAAATACCTAGGAATAAATCTAACCAAAGAGGTAAAAAATCTACACACTGAAAACTATAAAAAGGTTATGAAAGAAATTGAACAAGACACCAAAAAAATGGAAAAACATTCCATGCTCCTTGACAGGAAGAACAAATGTTGTTAAAATGTTAATACTACCCGAAGCAATCTACATATCCAATGCAGTACCTATCAAAATAACACCAGCATTCTTCACAGAGCTAGAACAATCCTAAAATTTGCGTGGAACCAGAAAAGACCCTGAATAGCCAAAGCAATCCTGAAAAAGAAAACCAAAGCTGGAGGCATCACAATCCTGGACTTCAAGCTGTATTATAAAGCCATAATCATCAAGACAGTATGGTACCGGCACAAAAACAGACACTCAGATCAATGGAACAGAATGGTGAGCCCAGAAATGGACCAGAAACATATGGCAAACTAATGTTTGACAAAGCAGAAAAGAATATCCAATGGAATAAAGACAGTCTCTTCAGCAAATGGTGCTGGGAAAACTGGACAGGGACATGCAGAAAAATGAACTGGACCACTGTCTTACACCATACACACACACACACACACACACACACACACTCTCTCTCTCTCTCTCTCTCTCTCTCTCTCTCTCTCACTCACAAAACCTCAAAATGGATGAAAGACCTAAACCTAGGGCAGGAAGCCATCAAAATCCTAGAGGAGAAATCAGGCAAAAACCTCTTTGACCTTGGCTGCAGCAACTTCTTACTCAACACGTCTCCAGAGGCAAGGGAAATCAAAGCAAAAATGAACTATTGGAACCTCATCAAAATAAAAACCTTCTGCACAGTGAAGGAAACAATCAGCAAAACTAAAAGGCAGCTGATGGAATAGGAGAAGATATTTGCAAATGACATATCAGATAAAGGGTTAGTATCCAAAATCTATTGAGAACTTATCAAACTCAACAGCCAAAAAACAATCCAGTGAAAAAATGGGCAAAAGACATGAATAGACACTTCTCCAAAGAAGACATTCAGATGGCCAACCGACACACAAAAAGATGCTCACCATCACTTATCATCTGGGAAATACATATCAAAACCACACTGAGATCCCACCTCACACCTGTCAGAATGGCTAAAATGAACATCTTAGGGAAAAACAGATGTTGGTGATGATCCAAAAAAGGAAACTTTTTTGCACTGCTGGTAGGAATGCAAACTGGTGAAGCCACTCTGGAAAACAGTATAGAGTTTCCTCAAAAAATTTAGAAATAGAATTACTCTACAAGCCAGCAATTGCACTGCTAGGTATTTATTCAAGGGATACAGGTGTGCTGTTTCAAAGGGACACGTTCACCCCAATGTGTACAGCAGCGCTATCAACAACAGCCAAAGTATGGAAAGAGCCCAAATGTCCATTGATGGATGAATGGATTAAGAAGATGTGGTATACAGATACAATGGAGTATTAGTTGGCAATCAAAAGGAATGAAATCTTGCCATTTGCAACTATGTGGATGGAACTAGAGGGTATTATGCTAAGCGAAATTAGTCAGAGAAAGATAAATATCATATGACTTCACTCATATGAGGATTTAAAGATACAAAATAGATGAACAGAAGGGAACCAAATATAAGATGAAAAACATAGAGACTTAAATATAGAGAACAGAGGGTTGCTGGAGGGGTTGTGGGATGGGGGATGGGCTAAATGTGAAAGAGGCTTAAGGAATCTACTCCTGAAATCATTGTTGCACCATGGGCTAACTTGGATGTAAATTATAAAAAAAAATTATGGAAAGAAAAATAATAAAATAAAAGTTACCTTGGGCTTTTGTTTCAGGTGTGCCTGGTCAAAGTTTAAAAATCACATTAGTCGGGGGGGAGCTCTTAGGATAATGTGGCCCCAAAATAATGATACTCTGAATCACCTGTGCACACAATCACTGGTGAGGTTGGTTTTTAGACAGATTTCAGTGCTCCAATTCCAGGGGAATAAGTTGAGATTACATAAGTTTGGGAATCCACATTTTTGAAAAGTTATCAGGGTATTATAACACTCAGATGGTCACCACTCCAGAGGTATGAAAGGCTAAGGAATTATACTTAATGAAAGGAAATGATCCAGGAATAGAACTGGTTAGTTTTAGCCAGAACTGAACTCTTGTCTGATTTCCTGATTATTTTGTTTGACAAGGGATGACAAGATGAAATACAATTCTAGGCTTTTCTCTTCTTAACTGGTGATTATTTCCAGGAACTTCACTTCTCATCAGTTCTGACTTTCTTTAATTTTTCATGTCAAGAATCTTTGGCTATACAATATAGTGAAATTGGCTGAAGCAGGGGGGATTAAAATTTGGCAAAGCAGTGGTTCAAAGACATGACAATAGTGCCATTTTCCTGTCACTTGTGGTCTCCAGGAAATTGAAACCTGATCTGGGGACAATGAAGAATATATAAAAAACTTAACAGGGTAGTAGAAACAGATTTCCTACTTCTTACAGAATCAGTTTCCTCAAGGCCTCACTCTTCCAGCTTCGTTCTACAAAACAGTAAATGCTGGGTGATTACGAACTCCATCCACCACAGTGAATGAATATCCTTTTTCATAGGGTGGTGCACTTTCTTAGGTTTGAATCACCCCAACTCAACAGTCATGGGTTTCCCAGAGGGGTTACTGTATTTAGTTAGTTCTATTACACCAGAAGGGAAAGAAATGGACCATTCATTTACTTTAGTCAATAGTCACTGAGCATCTATTATGAGCCACACACTGTATTAGAAGCTGAGGGTTTAATTCAATGGAGGACAGAGACACACATGTTAATAAATACACTACTGTATGATAGATCTAGAAAAGAAGAATCCCACAAAAGTGGAATTGGTTAGCTGTGGTAGGGAGAGGCGGGGCAGTGAACTTATGCATATGTGATACTTGAGCAAAGATTTGAAGGCAGACACAAGGGGAAAGATCATTCCAAGGAGTGAGAGTAGCATGTGCCAAGGCTTGGAACAGCATTGTGCATTTAGGCATTGCTGAGCAGAGTGCTGGGGCAGAGGGTCAGTATCAAGAAGAAATGAGAAGAGGGGCTCCTGGGTGGCTCAGTCGGTTAAGCATCTGACACTTGGTTTCAGCTCAGATCATGATCTCACAGTTTGTGTGTTGGAGCTCCATGTTGGGCTCTGTGCTGACAGCATACAGCCTGGAGCCTGCTTCAGATTCTGTGTCTCCCTCTCTCTGGCCCTTCCCTGCTCGCACTGTCTCTCTCTCAAAAATAAATAAACATTTTTAATAAATTAAAAAAAAGAAGAAATGAGAAGAGTTAAACAAGGCTCAGATAATGAAGGGTCTTGAATGCCACACTCAGTTGCTTAGAATTCAACCTATAGGTTAGAGGCTGGCAGAGTGTAGGCGGTTCATGAGAAGATCTCCATCAGGGACTTGACATTAAGTAACACTGAATCACACAGTGAGAATGTTAATCCCTTTTCAATTAGTGTTTAATCCTTCGGCTAAATCTAGGACAAAGCCTTTATTTGGTGTCAATATGCCTTTAACACTTCCCAAACACCTGGAAATAGTCCCTTTTGAAGAAGGGCTCAGGCACGGTTACCTACCCAGCTAGAATGATTTTGTGTTCATGCTGCACTTATTTCACTGTGTACTTATTTCTTAAGAAATGTTTTTAATGTCTATTTTTGACAGAGAGAGAGCACAGGCTGGGGATGGACAGAGAAAGAGGGAGACAGGATTTAAAGCAGGCTCCATGCTGGTAGCAGGGACCCCAATGTGGGGCTCGAACTCCCAAATCGTGAGATCATGACCTGAGCTGAAGTTAGACGCTTAATTACCTGAGCCACCCAGGCTCGCCTTTTGTGTACTTATTTCTATTTATGAAAAGGGGGACTGGGGTGCCTGGGTGGCTCAGTCGGTTAAGCGTCTGACTTTGGCTCAGGTCGTGATCTCATAGATAGTGTGTTCGAGCTCCACACCGGGCTCAGCTCCGAGCCTGGAGCCGGCTTTGGATTCTGTGTCTCCCTCTCTCTCTCTGCCCCTCCCATACTCGCACTCTGTCTTTCTCTCTCTCAAAAATATACATTAAAAAACAAGAAAAGGGGGACTGGTTTTTCACTGATGTCATCATAAAAAATTTTAAAATAAATTTATTTAAGTAAAACAGGGATTTAAAAAAAATTAATGGCAATAGGTGATGCAGAGATACGGCAAAACTTAAGAAGGCAGTACACAAATCCCTGAACGGGGACTATGCTGTGGTTTTTAGGGAGGAGCGGCCAGGTTTAAGCAGGCCAGGGAACTGTTTCTTCTTCTGACAGCAGCTTGGAGAATGTAACAGAAGAGCCAAAGCTGGAGGCAGAGAAGTCAGCTCGGAGGACAGAGAAGTACTGTAGGCGTGGATGGTGTCGCCAAGGGCAAGCCTGCTGGTTTATTCCTGGTCTTTCCCAGCATTACTTTGCATAAAGGGGATCCTAAGGGTTCTCCTGGCCTGGAGCAGGGTGGGGGTGGGGGGCCAGTGAATCCAGAGCTGGTTCTGAAGAAGGGAAAGGAAAGGAAAAGATTTTTAAGTGGCTGCTGTCCAGCAAGTGTGAAAGGCAGACTCGGAATGAACGGTAGAATGAGATTTGATTATTTTCCAGGATTCCAGTCCATTATGAAATATTATTTAGAAACTGATGGAATCTTAAATCTGAACCAATGTGTGTTTATGAACATAAGCAGGCAATCTGAGCTTTAACTTTTGATTTCCAAAGTGTCTCTCATTCGAACCTGTGTCCTGGATGTAACTTTCCTATCTTGTCAGCTCCTCAGAGCCCTTCCTCCTCTCCTGAGGCCTGAAACGAGCAGCCAGCTGGAGGGGCATTCAGGATGAGCACGTTTTTGGTTTATTTATTTACTTCGAGGGAAAGAGAGAGAGGGAAAGCAAATGAGGGAGGGGCAGAGAGAACAGGAGAGAGAGAATCCCAGCACAAAGCTTGAACCCATGAACCACAAACCCCACAAACTGTGAGATCATGACCTAGACTGATGCTTGAGTGACTGAGCCACCCAGGCGCCCTCAGGAGAAGCACTTTTTAAAGTCCCTGTTTGGAAAATGTGAAACCACCCGGCCCTCTTTTCCTCCCCTTCCAGCTGCTGGTGACCATTTAGGAGTTAACAGGAGGATTCCTCTGGTTCCAAGCGGGAAACCAGGAGAAGGGTGGGCTATTCCCACGGCCAAATTAGCACCGGGGGAGAGATGTCCTAGCTTTCCAAAAGTGGAACTGCAAGTGGCTTCCTGATGAAAAGATGCTTCAATAAGAATGCTTCTCATCTGTTTTCTAAACTTGAATTTACAAAGGGTTTGCATGTATATTAACTTGCCGAAACCCATATCGATTCTTTCAAACAGTATAGTAAGTATGCAACCAATACCTACTTAATGAGGCACTATTTATTTATAATTTATAATATAAAAAAAACTGAGACTCAGAGAGGTTTTCCAAGACTGTACAGAGGACTCTGAGATTATAATTTAAAACCAGGTCTTCTGGTTTTCCTCCTCACTCCATACATATATCCCCTTGGTCTCAAACAGAAAGAGCCTGTAACAGAGTGGTCAGCATTACCACTGGTACAGAATTCTGTTACGGTGTGGGTCAAACAGGGTTTTGTGGCCTGGCCTACGGTCTTAACAGCCACACATAACATTGTTTCAATGGAAAAATCAATTCTGAATAGGAGCTTAATTCATCTGCAAATCATGACAACTTTGGTGTATATCTGTCTTTCCATATGGATATATAATAGAGAAATGCTTTTTAATATAATAATTTACATCTATTGATTTTTTTTTTAACATCACACACACACACACACACACACACACACACACACACACACATTTCTATTCCTAGAGATCTATGCTTTCTGGGCACCTGTATCTCAAAAGAACATCATGAAGTGGAAAGACTTATTTGCACATGTTTGTGGAAGGTCTTGAGGACCAGGTTCTGTAAGTTTGCTAATCATTAACCTGTGTTTCTCTAGCTTCAGGAGACGTATGTCAGAACTTGAGAGTGGGGCACGGAATGCTTTGGAACTATTCTCAGAAAATGTGGAGAATCCGATATGTTCTTTTAAGCTCAGTGTGCCCGCTCCGATTCCGTGAATTACTCTCGTAGTGAATCGTCGTTATTAAGGTGTGTGTTTCATCCCTCGGGAGTGTTGGGACATGGGAAGAGAATGATGGCATTGCCACAGTAAGATGGTTATTGAGGAGGGAGGTGGCATGAAGCCTAGTGTGTTCTACTTGAATGAAAAATGAAGAATGAAGGGGCACCCGGGTGGCTCTGTCGGCTGAGCGTCCTACTGTTGATTTCGGCTCAGGTCATGATCTCAAGGGTTGTGAGTTCAAGCCCCGCAATGCGCCCATACTGGTAGTGAAGAGTCTGGTTGGCATTGTCTCTCTCTCTCTGCCCCTCCCCCACTTGTTCCCTCTTTCTCTCTCTCTCAAAAATAAATAAACTTTAAAAATTTTTAAATAAAGAATGAATAAATGCATGGAAGCAGCTTTGCTTTCAGAAGATGGTAGAATGGTTGTGGGGAAAGAAACTAGAGATCTAGAGGCTACTCAAGAATATTGGTGGGATTCACAAGCTAATTCACAGGGTGATCTTGTGAAAAGAAGGAAAAATGAAGGTATGGAAAGTATTTCAAAGGAAGGCAACAGAACCTGATGAGAAGAAGAGAGAGAGGTCCAAGACTGTAAGAGAATTCTTGTGTAGAGGTAAGAGGGGATGCTGCCTTAGGATATCTTTAAGTATTTTGAGTTTAAGTTGAGAATGAAGTAGAACTGGAAATTCCAGTTACGGTTTTGCCCTCTGCCAGGAGACAAATTCAGGGGTCCAAGCCTTGGGAAAGACCGCCTTACTAGTTATACCTTCTTTGAAACTGTGCCCACTCACAAATGAATAATAATAATGAATATAATGAATGAAATGAATAATGAATAATGAATGAAAATATAATGAATAGTACCTAAGGATAGTCCATTTTTTCACTTATTCGACAAATATTTCTTGCTTTGCTCATTCCTACCTCAGGGGTTTTGTACTTTTGTTGTCTCTGCTTGTAATGCTCTTCTGTTAGAAATTGGCATGATTTACTTCTTCATTCTATGCTCAGAGGTCACCTCTTCAGATAGGTCTTGGTGATGAACCAAGTTATTCTCTGATTCTTTACCCTGATTTCTTTTTCTCTATCACACTTGCCTCTACTTAATAATATTATATTTATATGTTTGTATGTCTTATTGTCTGTCTCCTCTGCTAGAATGTAAGTTCTAATAACTCTGCTGTCTTATTTACTACTGTATTCTCAAGTTTATATTGAATACTTAGCTCAGAAATCTGGCCACTGCTGATTGGACTAAGGGAGGACATATAACTTGAGATGGAGGGGGGAAGCCAGCCATGTACTTGGAGCCCATTAGATATCTGGAGAATGTGAATGAAGAGATATAAAAGACACAGATGGTTAGAGTTGCAAATCCTACCAAGTTCAGGCTACATCTCATCCTAGTAAATCAGAACCACCTCCATGCAGAAATCATGGCAGGGGAGAGGAAGAAGCTGGTATCCAGACAGAGGATGGAGCAAATGTGAAGGGAGGAGCCAAGAGAGGAGCTTTTGGGCCCCAGGGGATGGGCAGAGAGTAGCTGCCCTACTACGTTCCAGCAGTTCCTGCAATTCTCTTCCTTGTCATTTTCCTGCAGTTATCAGCAAAACCCCTCACTTAAAAAAATTTTTTTTACTTTTTAAAAATTTATTTTAAAATTTATTTTTTTAATCTTTTAAAATTTATTTTCTCTTGCAGAGAGAGACAGCATGAGTGGGGAAGCGTCAAAGAGAGAGGGAGATAGATACAGAATCTGAAGCAGGCTCCAGGCTCTGAGCTAGCTGTCAGCAAAGACCCAACATGGGGCTTGAACCCACGAACTGTGAGATCATGACCTGAGCTGAAGCCAGACGCTTACCTGACTGAGCCACCCACGTGCCCCCAAACCCCTCACTTTTGAGCTCCAAAGAGTAAGTTTCTTTCTTAGAACTGCATACCCTTTGACAGCAATAGAAATGTCCAATAGAACCTTCTATGAAGATAGAAAATGTATATCTGTGCTGTCAAATACAGTAGCCACTACCTACATGTGGCCACCGAGCCCTTTAAGTGGGGTGAGAGCATCTGAGATAGTTCTAAATTTTATATCATTTTAATTAATTTAAATGTAAGTGTTCATACAAGGCTAGTAGCTATCATGTTAGCACAGCCTTAGGATTATTGCTACAAGGGGCCAAAGACCGGAAGCCCAATCAGTAAAAGATAATGAAAGAGCTACAAAAAACACCCACGAAAAAACCCAACCATGATGATGTCCTAGAACTTTAGTAGAGGGGGTTCCAGAGCACGAAAAAACTACAAGGAGGACCAGTCTGGTAAAGTCCCATTAGTTACTAATTTTTTTGTGGTAAATACCTGAATTCAAACAACAGGGGTCAAACAATGATACAAGCTATTCAACGGCAAATTATCTAGCCATTAAAAATAATGAAAAACATATTAATGACACAGGAATATGTTTAAAAATCATAAAATAGCATGGTTCCCAATTTTATCATACATACATGTGCCTAAATCTCTGGGTTGTGGGTTTATGGCTGATTTTTATTTTATTCTTTGGCATTTTTTAATTTTTGGAATTATCCACAAAGAACATAAAATTTTTATAGTTAGAAATAAAGGAGAAAAGATATGCTTAACGCAATAAAATGGCTACATCTTTTCAAGTTGCATTATAAGCCAAAGTGATAGTAAACACAGCTTACTGCAGTAATTAGTCACTCTACCTTTCTAGAGTTAGTAAAAGTCATTCACATTTGCCTCCCAACCTCTTGAGACATACACTTTCATACAGTCTTCCTTTAAGGTTTATAACTGCAACTATAGATATGGTGGCCAAAGAGCAGAGATGGTTGTATCTTCTGAGAAGGTAGAAGGTCTTTTCTGTGGTGGATTAACCTAGATTTCCCACAGTCAAAAGACTGGGACATGGACTAAAACTCTTTGGAATCCTTTTCCTGCCTTGTCCGGTTGGATTTCTAGGATGCTTTACCTAAAAGCTATATTTTAGGGGCCACTAGATGGCTCTCTGTGCCTGCAACCAGGTGAAGGCACCCTGGATTAATTCAGGCATGGATTTATCATTCATTTTCAGGTATACACTGAAGCATCTTCTTGTGTGTATAATACACTGTGTGACGTGACTCAAATGAATTCCTTGCATAGTATCAAAACAACAGCTTTCCATCTGAACCTATTAAATGAATAATATGGGCACCTGGGTGGCTCAGTCGGTTAAGTGTCCGACTTCTCCAACTTAGGCTCAGGTCATGGTCTCACGGTTCATGGGTTTGAGCCCTGCATCGGGCTCTGTGCGGACAGCTAGCTCGGAGCCTGGAGGCTGCCTTCGGATTCGGTGTCTCCCTCTCTCTTTGACCCTCCCTTGCTCACGCTCTCTCTCTCTCAAAAATAAATAAAAACATTAATAAAAAGATTTAAAAAACAAATGCATACTATATAGAAGCAAATTCTTTGTTTAATGGAATCTCTACTTAATTATCTCTGGTTGGGACTGCACAAATGAATTCTGCAACAGGCAGACTGTGATCTGTTAGATGAAGGCAGCTGAGCATCTCACTTTGTTTATGAAATAAAATTTCTTTATTTTTAATCCGGAGAGTATTAACCCAACTTTTGTTTGGCATTGAGTTGGGGCTTTCAGTATAAAAAACACCAAGAGATGGTATGCAGGCTGTGTAGCCATCAGAGTGCCTGACCCCGAAAGTTCTGCTAATGACTATCCCAAACTGAGAAGAGAGTAGTGGCAACCCATTTCTAAGTCATTCCTGGTCTGAAAGATCCAGACTGAGCTATTGTTTGAACTGTGCAGATGCAGCCACTTGCAGACTGTTGAAAATGTTGAAAATATAAAGCTAGATTACACATACAGAGGAAAATACCACCTTTTAATACAGAAATACCATCAAATCAGAGTGCCCAAGTTTCAAAAGACCCTGTCAACTCTGACTTTTTGGAAAATTAACAAAAATTTTTTTTCCTATCTCTTGTCTTTTGATGTCAGTGCCCAGTTGGACTAACAGTAAGGCTTTCTTTAACTGTACCCAATGGTTTCTAAAAATTTTCAACCATTAGCCTCGAGAGATTATCAAAATGTCGCTCAAGTTTATCTGTGGATACCCATGGGAAGTAGTGCACATGCATGTTGACTTTTATAATCAGAAGAGCAATATGCATTTAAAACGTCCGTCAAAGTTGTATGCATCAGTTTTGATATATGTCCGCATTTAATAAAACCCAGTTTGCCTTATGGGTATCCTTTTTTGGTAAGCCTTAGTATATAATAGTGCTATTGTCCTTATTGTCCCTAAACTTCTGAGCTACTGTATGCCACCAATCAGTTATTTTAGTACAGATAAAGCCTGTATGAAACGGAAAACTTCTGAACCTTCAATCCATGTCAAGTTAGACTCTGCCCTTTCTAACAACCTCATATCCCTGTAGAAGTCTAAAATATCAATTGGTTCATGGTTCTACTATTCTGTATGTTTAATTCCTGGGAGAAATTAGGGTAGTAGATAAAGGGTAGAATTATGAATTCCTCACTTACACCAACTAATAGAAGTAGAACATTACCTTTTACCTCCAACATAATCAGTCCAAAGATCCAGTTATTCAGAACCAATACAAAGGAGCAACTAGTTGAAAATAGGCCTCAAAGTTCACCTCATTTCTGACCAACTTTACACACATGTAAACTGAGGGTGTCCTTCTGTAAACTGGAACTCTAGTAGGTGGGGTTTCAAAACAGCAGATTTCATTGCTTTGCTTAGGGTTGGTCCACTGGAACTGCATCTCCTAGGCTGGAATATCATGTGCATATTGAAAATGCAAATGGAGGGACTCTGGAGAGCAATGCAGAATATTTGAGGTCTGACTCTGATAATTTTAGTTTTTATTAATCTTAACACGTCAATGCTTTGTATTAAAAAAATGATCACTGGCATAATAACACTATTTGTCCTGCTCACCTTACAAAGTAATTGTGAGGATAAAATGAAAATTAAAAAAAAAGATATGAAAGGACTTTGATAAATCTAAACATATTCTACAATTTATTTTTTCCTAAAATCTATTTTCATATTGAAGTATCAAAAGCATTGGTGAGGAAATGTGAAGGTAATTTGTCTTTTTTCTCTTAATATTTTTGATCATGTAGGTAATACATATTTTTAAAAAATTGGAGCACAGATAGGGAAGCATGGATCATCCAGTTATAGTCACACTTACCATTTTTATCAATAAAATTCTAGACTTCATAGTTTATAGGATCGAGGTCACACTTTACATACATTATAAAATTTTCTCTCTCTGTGTCCATATATTTTTATTTGAATGGATATATAGAACTCCACTATATCATGATTCATTTAATTCAATTCCCATTATTGGTTATTTCATATGAAATATGCTTTTAACAATCAAATCTGAAGTAGATATCTCTCTCTTTTATCCTCTTTTCTGAGGTAATTCAAAAGCAGTGATGGATCCAGTCTGTTCTTGAATTGTAGGCTAACAAATACACTGAATTTGGAACGAGCTATTAGTCTGTTTTTCTTCTTGGTGACTCCTCACTTCCTAGAATTCATAGCTCTCTCTAGTATTCTATGTTGTCTAGACATTGTTATCTACCTCACAAGACTGTTAGGGTTCTGTGAGTACATTTTTGAAGACTTGAAAAGCATAAATGCCACAAAAATAGATATGACTTAGTTTGTTCCTAAATGCATGACTCAAAAGAATAACAATGGGGCATAATTCAGCCTGACTAACAAAGCCATCCTGCTTAATTTCTTACTACTTAAATTTTGAAGGCTCATCTCTAGCCATGGACCATCGCTGGCAAACCAGAATCTAGCCTTTCAGTGTCTGTATTTACTCCAGTTGACACAATACCAGTCCAGGTCCGTGTGATCAACCTGGTCCCTCAATGCAGGAGATCACAGTGTCCCCTGAAAGTGACGGAATCATACACATTCAGAAGGAGACATGAAAATATGGGTGAGGTTTTAGGTTGGGTGAAGGGGAGGGATGAAGCAAGAGCGGGGGCAGACAGTTGCTTTTACTCTTTGGTCACCATTTCCCCATTGCTCGTTTCTCCCCCTGTCCCAAAAAGAAAACACCTGAGAAAGACAAATCAGTGGCTTAAAGATTTCCATTAGTTATTCATGCATTCACTCAAAAAACCATGTGGCAGATGCTGAGATGGTCTTTCTTCCTTCTTGCCTAGTTTTATAGATTTAGCATCACATTTCTGGTGCTCTACACTTCCTTTACTTTTCTGTGTACATGAGTGGCAGCAGCTAGAGTAGGCAGGAGAAGAGAATGAGATGCGTATCTCTACATTTAGTGATGTGACCAAAATGGACAATACCTTGCGATGAGAGCCCCACATAGTTGTCTGGGGCCACGGTACTCAAAGGAGCTGGTTTGCAAATTCTTTCTCATCTGTCCCTGATGAGATAAGGAGCTTATGCCAGAACGAACCAACACACTGATTTTCTCATCAAGAAAGACTTGCTGTGAAAATAATGTCAGGTGAGCCAAACAGTGTGCTTAGTGATATAGTAGGTGGAGTGGGTTAACTATACGTCACAGTCTTATAAACAATCTATTACTGGGGCACCTGGGTGGCTCAGTCAGTTAAGCGTCCAGCTTCGGCTCAGGTCATGATCTCAGGGTCCATGGGTTCAAGCCCTGCATCGGGCTCTCTGCAGACAGTTAGCTCAGAGCCTGGAGGCTGCTTCAGATTCTGTGTCTCCTTCTCTCTCTGCCCCTCCCCTGCTCATGCTGTCTCTCTCTATCTCAAAAAAATAAATAAAAAACATTAAAAAATTTAAAAAACCCAGCCTATTATTGTAAGTTTGCTTACAGGAAAAGCTCATGATCAATGTGAGAGACCAACATTTCTGAAAAATTTGAGCATCTTATTGAGGCTTCTACCTAAGGCAATACCGAAGGTTCTAGAAACTGTGTTGCATGTGCGAAAGGTAAAAATTTGCCATCAGTATAGAAATAGCACCTACGGCATGTCCTTTATTTGGGGCAAGTGTGCAACATACTTAAGAGGTTTTCTTTTTTTTCCCCTTTTTTGGGGGAAGAACTAAACTTACTATTTTTTTCTCTAAAGAAAAAGAAAATGTGGGAGTAGACAGTAAGGTGGAGAATGAAGACACATGATACTATGAATCACATTCCAATTTGATCAGTAACTACTAATGAGAATTAGTGAAGAATTAAGACTTGGATGATTCTTTTTTTTTTAATTTTTAAAATATTTTTAATTTATTTTTGAGAGACAGAGACAACGCAAGCAGGGGAGGGTAGAGAGAAAGGGAGAAACAGAATCTGAAGCAGGCCCCAGGCTCTGAGCTAGCTGTCAGCACAGAGCCTGACTCAGGGCTTGAACCCACAAACCGTGAGATCATGACCTGAGCCGAAGCGGATGCTTAACTGACTGAGCCACCCCGGCGCCCCAAGACTTGGATGATTCTTATCAGATCATAACCAACTCTTCTCTACCACTCATTAGGCTAATACTATAAAATTTCCCAAAGTACTTCATTTTCTTATTTGACTCATGAAACAACTCTGTCAGATTGGTAAATACCTTCTTTTCACTGATAAGCATGGAGCTCAGAGACAGAGGCACTCGCCCAAGATTACATTACATGGCCAGTAAGAGGCAGAGGTAGACTTAGAGACTTGACTATTACTTAATATACCTTCCATTATATTGCGCCCTTTTAATCAACACGATTGGAATTTGACTGGAGGTATTCATGAAATAAGATCTAATGGCACAAAATCCATGGTGGATTGCACAACCCCTAAAGATAAAACACGGAAGGATTAGACATTGAAATTGGTCTTCAGATGATTCAGATACTCAGTTCAGTTGATTCGTCATAAATTAACTCCAAGATGAGTCAAAGAAGGTCAAGAGCAAATATTCTCTATGATTATACTGTGGAAGGCACCAAGAAAAGTGGGTGAGACAGATTAATTGCCCAATGAATGTATCTGCTAGTCTGTTTTGATCTATTTATCTTAAAAAAATTTAAGTACTATAAAAAAATCCCCAAATTAAAAATAAGAACTTCCAAATTAGTCCCAAGTCTCTGCTCCTCAAGAGGAATCTGTAAAAGATCACTTGTAAGGAAAGTTTTGTATCACTTGACATTTAATTTGAAATCGTTTATCTTCAAGTCAGCAACCATTAGGTTCTACTATCAGCCATTCATCATGAATTGCAGAAGAATATATTTTCCTCAGAAGACAGACAGCAGTGCTTTGCATGAAGCAAGTCAAGGAAAACCAATACAGTCAAGAGAGGATCTGTTAAAAATAAATGTCCTTCACTTGTCCCCTAATGAGGCACCTAAGCTATATACAGTCGTCCCCCCTTTACCTGTGGGGGATACATTCCAAGACCATAGATAGTACCTACATTATGAATACTGCGGTTTTTTCCTGTACATACATACCTATGATAAAATTTAATTTATAAATTAGGCACAATAAGAGATTACCAACAATAACTTATCATAAAATAAAACAATTATAACAATAGACTATAATAAAAGCTATGTGAATGTGGTCTCTCTCTCAAAACATCTTATTGTATTGCACTCACTTTTTCTTGTGATGATGTGAAGTGATAAAATGCCTATGTAATAAGGTGAAGTGAGGAGATGAAGTGAGGCGTTGTGATGCAGTGAGGCTACTACTGACCTTTGGATGCTAAGTCTGGGGACGTGAATTCTGCTTTCAGACCACGATTGACAGTGGAAAGCAAAACCTTGGCTGAAGGGACACTGCAGGTATCCCCCGCTTTCTGAAACTCCACATTATGCCACTTTGCTTTCATAAAAGTGAAAATCCTCTTCTGACTTCTTTCCCATTATGTAAAACAGGTGCTAATGAAGGTCTTTCCTTAAAGCGAAGTCACATTACGTGAACTTTTGGGAAGTGGAGAAAACTCTTCACTTTATGCCATTTTGGCTTACAAAAGGTTTCAGAGGAATGTTTTATTTTCAGATAGTAAAGTATACTTTCAGATAGAGGGAAAACCTTCTGATCCCTGTACCATACAGAAGTGGCACTATGTTAGTCAAATTCTAACAAGTAAACTTCAGTACTTAGCACTGTGTTGTCAGAGAAAAGGGACCATCTGAAACACTTATATTTCCACGGGAATTAACATATATTAATCAGTATATATGACTCATGAGACAGGTGAACTGTAGTTGGTATGTTCAACTGGAGTGGAAAATAGTAGTACAGTCACTTTTTAATTACATTAGAGTTTGGATCTAAGCAAATCATATCACTCCATTAACTCAACCTAATGGGACCAGTATGGAAATAACATGAGATATGCATTTTAGAAAGAAATATGTATCTGTCACTACCTGAGCAGGTAAATTCCAAGAAGTTAACTTTAGAGAAACTATACAAAAACCCTAGAAGGAGAAGTAGTATGGGGATGGAAGAGACAGAAAGAACAATTACAGGAACTTCTATAACTTAAATGTAAACTTAACTGGATCCATATGCAGCATCATTACTTGAAGGTCATGGGCACAGAATTTAGAATTAAGAAATTGTCATTTTAATAAAAGGAGTTAGCCTCAAGTAGAGGTTTGAGCGTGTAGTTGAGTCCATTTTTTGGATGGAAACGAGCTTGGACTCGATCCTATGTGTAATGCTGTCTGAAGCTTTTGTTATGTAGTGATACACATATGGTTTCCAAAGTGAGTAGTTCATTATCTTACTTATGATGGACTTTCCTGCCTGAATAAAGTGGGTTCCTTACAAGCTAATGATCTAATGTGTTTGTTTCCAATAACTAGTTTATTGTAACAAAACTATTAGCTTTTCTCAGGGTTTTGATCATTTCAGGGGTATCTCTTTCCATCCATGAGGCGTGGTAGAATACTATCAAAACCATTATGAATTAAAGGTTTCATATGAAAGAAATCAGCAGTACAAAAGAAAGGGAGAGAAAAGTCTGTTGCTGCCACGCTCCAAGGAATTTTGATTTGTTGGAATAAGAGACACAATTTCACTGTACTTGGTTGTGTGGACAATTCCACTGTCTGCTAGCCTCCTTTAGTCAGGCACTGGCCCTATCAATGTATTAGGTCACCGGACAGCAAAATCCAATGAGAATGGTGGCTAAATTAAGTCAACTTCATTTAATGCTTAAAGTGACTCTGACATTTATATTTTGAAAGTTTTTTTTTAATCACATTAGTATATGGGAGAAAGGTCTTCTCTTCAGAAGAAGCAAGGGAAAGAAACATCAGTTATTTTTGCTGAAAGCAGATTATGGTTTTATCCTAAAATTACATATTATAGTGACTTGGCATTGGGTTGGACATTCTTAATACAGAACACTGCAGAATGACATTTAAATGATATACTAAAGGTAAGACAAGTTAGATATATTTGAATATAAGATACAAAGACAAATGAAAGAAAGGGTCACTTGGGCAAACAAGATCTGAGTTAATATAATCTCTCCCTTTCAGGATGTGTCCATGAAAATAACGGTGACAACAGTGATTTAAAGTACATTTCTGAATTGAAATACAGAAGTAAATGTTCTTGGCAGAGTGTTCATTTTATTGTCAGCTTGTAAGGGTTGTCCTGGAAGACTGTTCCCTCGGTGGCCCTAAAGCTTTGAAGTTGTCCGATTCTAGATGCTGTTTCATGGTTTCTCCAGCCCCCGTGTGCTGTGCTATACGCGCACAAATCCATCATGGAACGCAATTTCCTCTCTAACTGACAAACACTAATTTGAGGAAAATTCTTGGGATTTATGATCTGCCAAACCATCTACCAATGGAAAGGAGTCTGGAGACTGTGAACGCTATTGGCAACTTACGAAGTATTAGGTAATAAAGGAGCAATGATGAGAAGCAACTGATGCTGACTCTTCCATTCCGTTCAATCTGATTCTGCATATATATTAATAATGATGCACCCTATGGATGCAATTTCATGTTTATAACACTTTGGCCATTGGCAGCATTGTGCACCTGTGTTTTCCATGCCTTCCCATCTGCCGCCTACAGTCCTTCAGATTCAGGTGACGGCAATGTTTTAGATAAAAGTTAATTAGCCTGCACTCTGCAGATCAAATTTCTATAGTTCAGCATTAAATAGCAATCTTCTGGGGCACTGCTTAAAGTAGCCGGTGCCCGGTCTTCCTAAGATTAAAAATGTAAGATCCATTTTTCTAGAAAAAGAAATCTTTAGTACTCTCTTGATATTTTATGCATAGATTCTATCAAACTTTTCACTTGTATTTGGTCTTACTCATTGAGGTTTTATCTCTGTATATATATCAAAAGTGGAGGAAGAGAGATTAGAAAAAAATTTTTTCAGCCAAAGGGATAGTGAAATGATATAGTTAGAAATTCTCCAGTGTCTGAACCCTTTTATTAGTACACTGACAAAAACTTTCTTTAGTTTCTGGATCTTTAACATGAGGCGAACAACAATTACCTACTTGTTTCATAACTACTTTGTGCCAGGCTAAATGAGGCTTGATATTTTGATAAAAATAATGCACAAAATGCAGAAAACTCCTATTGCTGAAAGGACTTTGCCTTCAGGTCCTCAGTATCACTATCAACAGTGAGTTCACAAATATCTTCTTTTCTTGAAACTATATTCAATTTTTTAATCCTTAAGAAATGGAATCATTAGATTCTTTTTTCTTTATTACTAGATAATTGAGAGAGAACTGGGCTGAACACAGCAACTGCATACAGCCTGACTCTGAGCCCACATCACACAGAAAGAAGGTTAAGGACCAAAAAAAAAAAAAAAAAAAAAAAAAAAAAAAAAAAAAAAAAAAAAAAAAAAAAAAAAAAAAAAAAAAAAAAAAAAAAAAGAAAAAGACAAAAAAGAAAAAAAACACCCAAAAAAACAAAAACAAAAACAAAAAAAACCCACCCCAAACCAAAAAACAGCAACAACAAAAAACCACCAATCCCAAATGAGTCCTCTCTTCCATTCAGATATTTCTAATGCATTCCAACGCCTAAGCCTAATTAACCACACTTCTTTACCGATTGCTTCCGGACTAGTTGCAGATTTTCTACAAACTCAAAGGAATTCAGAGAGAGGTTTTCATTCTTCCACACCCGCCCAAGCCTCAGGCACACCTTCTAAAGGAGTCGGAGCAGATGCTGCTCTTCCCGCCACAAGCTCAGTTCCTCTAAGGAGTGGAAGGTTCTAGCTTTGCCTGGGATCTTACATCCCCCTCTCCCCCCACCCCCGCCCGCGCTAGTCCTTAGAACCTCTACTCTCCAGGATCCAGAACTTTGAGTTCTAACTTCCTCCAGTATCCACCAGGTTTCCCCAGCTGGTCAAAACAGGAGGATTTTTTCCCCGGTTATTTCCTCCACTTCCTTTCTTCCATCTGCTACCCCCTACCTCTCATTTTCTTTCCATCCGCACTTAAATGGTCTTATTTTACTTTTACTGGGGTCCTTCTACCATCCATCTACGGATATGGTCCGATCCCTAAAACAATATCAAAGTTGTAAGGCCCCAAGTCCCTCTGGACCTCACCCTTCCCCTTTCCTCCCTCCTCCCCTCCACGAGGTCCCGGCCCCCAGGCGGCGCCCCACTCCTCTCACCTGGCTCTCCCGCGGAAACTCGTGGCGCACGATGCTGATCACTGGAATGTGCAGGACGGAGCTGACCAAGTCGAGCTCCATCATCTCGCCCTGGCTCTGGGGGAAGGCGAGCAGAGCCGACACCCCTTGCACGACCACGGTGTGGCACACGCTCTGCAGAAAGGAGAAAGGGTCACTGCTCCACGGCGAGCTTGGGGAGGAGAAGGGCAGGAGCGGCAGATCGCCCAGGCCCGCCTCGATGGCCATCACTACTTCCAAAGACAGGTTGTAGGGCAGCAGCCCTTCCACGCGGTTCAGGTTGTCCACGGCGAAGAGGAGGGCGTCCCGAGGCCACAGGGTCTCCGCCCCGGCGCCCTCCCCGGGCTTCCGGGCGCGCGGCGGGCCCCGGCCGTGCAGGGCGCTCCCCAACCCG
>NC_043712.1:29435061-29479360 GCF_006229205.1 Suricata suricatta | reverse complement strand
GTTGCTGAGCCCTGGCGCCAGCCTGTCGCTTGGCTGCGCTAAACGCCCGCTGATGGGGAGATTCCCGGGTGGCGCTCCCCGCGCCCCGGGCAAGTCCGCTCCCCGCCACCGCGACGCGTCTCCGTTCGCGAAATCCGTGCGACCCGAGAGGGCGAGGACTCGGAGCCGCGGAGAATCCCGAAATCGGAGTTGTGCCAGAGGAATCCGAAATCCAGTGGTTCGCTGGGATAGGTTCTAGGGAGCTGTGACTTGAATGAGCTTCTCTTCGATGTGTCGCTTTAAAGATTTTTCTAGCCAAGGGCACGAAAGCCAGAATCCTTTACACATTTAATCTCTGTTTCCTTCTCTTGGGCACGTGGGCCTTTGCGGTTTTTAAGGGTTCCCTTCGTATTTAGGTTCTCAGAATTAAAAAGTGACTCGGAAGCAATGATTTGATCCAGAAAATAAAGAGATTCCAAATACTTTTAGAGTTTCAAGCACAGTCGACCCTAGTTTCTAAGTTTGGACCAAGAGCCCAACCAGATCACTATTTCCAGTAAGTTCTTTCATTTGTGTGGTAATACAGTCAGTGGATTATGATCGGGTCTCTTCCTCCAGCATCTGAATCATCTGAAATGAGAAGCAAAAGAGAGGGGTAAGGGCGGACCTGTGGTTTCCACGCATACAGTAGATTTATGCCTTGTTATCCTTTAGAAGGAGAGTAGGAGACACATCCTTGGCGTGGAGCAAGACTGGGGACCAGCAGTTCTGAAATTCAATACCACTTCAACAGAGCCATGACCTTGGCAATTTATTTCACCTCACCTTGCCCTGCTGTTTGGAGCTGCTAAATTGTTATGCAAATTGTCCAGCTAGCTTTTAGCTCTGGAGGGCTGTTTTGATTCATGAGCTAAAGTTTCCACCACGCTTTAAATCCTTGGGATGAAGAGGCACTGGCTAAATAAAAGTCCCAAAAAGGTTGCAAAGTGCATGCTGTTTTCCTCAAAACAGACCTTTAAAGGTATCTCAGTGCAAAACTTATCTGATTACCAAAATAGTTCCTGCAAGGCAGGGGTGTCAGAGAAGAAAAGAGTGAGAATCATCATAAAGGATGAACCACAAGGGAAAGGAGCCCTCCTGAGGCCCTAGAGAGTCTCCCATGCAAGGATACTGGAAGTTCTTTGTTGTTTCAGGAGTCCATCAATTGGGGTCTGAATAAGAAAAGTATAGAATTTCGTGCTCCCTGCACTGCAGGAAAACTAGGAATCTTTTAGTTGTTAGTAAGAAGATGTGTTTGTCTGTGTACATGTGCATCGAGGAGTGTAACACTCCAGATTATGACCATGCACTATACTAAGTGGTTATCTTAGTACGTGCTTGGCATTACATACACGTTAGGATGGTGATGAAGAATAGATGGTGTTATGCCCAGAACGCAGTATCCTCGATGACCAGAGACCACCAGGGAGACTGAGGCACGCATGCAAAGGCAAAGGGCTTTATTACGGGCTTGGGCTCGGGCTCGGGCTCACAGACTTCATCAGCACAGTGGATCCGTGTTGAGAGCCCCGAACAAGGGCTGAGCAGGGTTTTTATGGGGTTTGCGGAGGGGGTGTTACAAGAAATTGTGACATAGGTACAGTGATCCAATCATTATTATACAATATTATTGACAGCAGGTTTAACCATTCACATTGTCTAGAGTATTCGTTACTTTTGATGGGACCCAATTACAACATTTAGAGTACCTTTAAAATCAACCAATTACAGGGCGAGCCTAGGGTCTTGTTCGGAGACTATCCGGTTAACTTTAACATTAGGTAACAGGGTCCTCTCTAAAGTTCCCATCTGCAGGCCTCACCTTTAGGAATGTGGAGAGTGGTAGCTGGCCTTCCCTGATTGGGTGTAGTGAAGGTGGTCTCTCTTGCTCTAGGCAATGTGTAACTGCCTGTTAGTTTTGGGGAACTGAAACCTAGGCCTTCTAGATCAGAGGGGGAGCTTACAGCCTGTCATGGAGTCTGTTTGGTTTAGATTTGTGTCCTTACAATGGGCCTATTGTTAATCTGATCCTAGAGTCTCTGGCGTTCTTCAGGCCTCTCAAGTACATGACCACCTCGAGGGAACAGCTGAACTGTGTGTTCACAGAAGGGATGATTCCCAAGGTTCTGAGGAAAGTGCTGGACCAGCTCATGAGCAACCATAGCTAAATCTTGGCAAGCACTGAGTGAAGAGTGAAGAACGGCTCTTCCTTTCTGTGCTTCATTTTTTTTTTTGTTGTTTCTTTCCTGGGTTTCCTGGGCTTTGTGATCATGCTACACTGGCTCTTTTTCCTTTTTTTTTTTTTTTCCTGCTTAGTTCTTTTCTTAACAGTATTTTTGAAACTTTAAAAAAGTTTATTTATTTTGAGAGAGAGAGAGAGGATGCAAGCAAAGGAGGGGCAGAGAGAGAGAATCTCAAGCAGGCTTTGCTTTGTCAGCACAGAGCCCCATGTGGAGCTCTATCTCAAGAACTATGAGATCATGGCCTGTGCCGAAATTAAGAGTTGGCCACTCAACTGACTGAGCCACCTAGGTACCCTGCTGCTTGGTTCGTTTTATCTATAACACTGTCATCTGAACATCTGTGATATGATTCTTTTCTCTCTTCAAATCTCCCCTTTTTCTTTTCCCTTCCTTCTCTTTTTTTCATGGTTTTCAATGGTCATAAGGTCAAAAGCTCTTTCAGAGTCAGTCATCAGTTCAAACAACCATTTATTAAGCTCCTACTCCGTGCCAGGCATTGCTGCGAACTCTGCCGGAGATAGATGAATAAATTCTAGATCAGAGAAGTTGAGGGCTCCCACCCCCCCACAAAGTCATATTTAATGAGTGAACAAAATGCTGACATTGAACTTATATTCTAGTGGGAGAGACAGACAATAAAACATACAGAGAAGTAAATGTGGAATATGTCATTTGATGTGAGGGAGAAAAGTAAACCGGCAAAGAGGAAGAATTCAGAGGAGAATGGGTTGTAATTTTAGATAGGGGAGCCAGGGTCTATTGTTAACCCTCTGAGAAGGTAACTTTTGAATAAAGACTTAAAAGAGGTGAGGGGATGATTTATATAAACATTCAAGACAAGAATTTCCAAGTAGAGGAAAGAGCAAGTGCAGAGACCCTGAGGAAGGAGTGTTTCTGGTATGTCTGCAGAATAATGAGGAGCTCAGAGTTGTTGGAGCAAAATGCTCCAGGGTTAAGAGTGGTGACAGGTCAGGCCAGAGAGGCAATAAGGAAGTGGCAGATAATATAAGCCAGTGGAGAATTTTGGGTTCTATTCTCAAGGGAATGAGGAGGTCTGGGGGCAGTTGGTAAGCGGAAGGGTGACTGGGCTTCTGTTTTTACAGGATCACTCTAGCGGCTCTATTGATAATAGATGAAAGGTAACCAAGGGTAGAAGTCAGGAGACCAGATATGAGGCTGTTTGCAATAATCCATATGAGAGATAACATTACTGTCAAATCATAAAACCGCCTTATCAGATTAGTGTTATTATTCCCATTGTATAGTACAGGAAATTGTATTCGAGAAAAGTTGAGTTATTTGCACAAAGTCATTGCATAGTTAGTGAGCAGCAGCGTGGATTCGAGATTCCAAGTTCGCCCCAGCTGCATGATTGGTAGCAAGAATCAGGCAAATTTCAAAATTGGCTCTCCCAGAGAAGATGAAGCTCTTTTTATTACCAGATTCTAAATGAGAACTACTGATCTAAGAACCCGTGTTGGAGAGTCAAATAAACAAAAACAAATCCAAATGCTCACAATTTAAAATGTGCTTTTGTGCACATCTGTGCTTTCTGGTACCAGCAACGGGTGAACTAAAAGCTGAGATATTCTGGAAGTAGCCCAGGAAAGGCTGTGGTGAAGGATGCTGTGGGAGTCAGAAACTTGGATTCTATTTGCAGCACCGTTTCCCTATGGGCGTGACATTTACCCTCCCGAGGCCCACGTTCCTCCTTTATTCTGGGGCTCCGGTGACAGCTCTTGGCGTCGTCCACATGGCAGCGTGTGGACTCCTGTGAACCCTTTCAAGTTCCATGGGAGTGGGCGGCTTTTCATAGGGCTTCCAGTTCAGTCACATTTTTATAAAGGTTTGGAAAATGACCTTTTTTTCTTTCTTTTTGCTTATATCCTGGTACATCTCAAGTTTTACCTATATTTAGCTTTGTTTTTGTATATGGCAATAATATTAAATGGCATGTTCCTATCTCTGGGTCTGCCTTTTATGCAGCCTTTTATTAGCAATTGTAGGTTTAAAAAAATCCATATTCAGATGAAAAATGTGATCACCTATTATTAGCTAATAATACCCCTGAGCCCAAATCGTGCCTTCTCCCATATCAACTTCTTTGTATCTATTGCCAGGAACTCTGTTGTTATGAGCATTCTTCTGGGTAAAAACAGGCAAACAAAACAAATGAACAAACCCAGACCAGAAACAGAATCATGACTATAGAGAATGGAGTGGTGGTTGCCAGAGGGAGGGGGGTGGGGAGACAGGTGAAATAAGTGAGGGGATAAAGAGGCACAAACTTCCAGTTTGTTTAGAAAGTAAATAAGTCACAGAGATGAAAAGTACAGCATAGGGAATATAGGCATAATACCATAACAGCATTGTGTGGTGACAGACGGTAGCTACACTTGTGGTGAGCATTGAGTAATGTATAGAATACTGTGGAATCACCATGTTGTTCACC
Organism: Suricata suricatta; assembly: GCF_006229205.1. Taxonomy (NCBI): domain Eukaryota; kingdom Metazoa; phylum Chordata; class Mammalia; order Carnivora; family Herpestidae; genus Suricata; species Suricata suricatta. The sequence continues at coordinate 29,474,647 of NC_043712.1, read as the reverse complement.
CGAAACTAGTAAAACATTGCATATCAACTATACCTAAATAATAATAAAATTTAAAAAATTAAAAAGTTAAAAAATATATGTGGAGTTGGTAGAGAAGTGATGATAACAGAGTTTGAGAGGAAATGAATCATGAAAAAATTGGATCAAGTTCCAATTTTAGAGGGGACAGACCCTCCCGGCTCATCTATCTACAGCCTAATTATTCTTCCCCCCTCCCAATTTAAAAAAAGGCTGTATTCACTTGGTACCTTGTAACACTGTTCTGTATTCTACCAATTAGGCATTAATTTTGGCAATAGTCATCCTCCTCAAAAAACGGAAATCACCCTCATCATTATGGGATTATTAGGATAAATTATTTTACCCTGCTCGTTGTAAAATTAATATTCTGTTGGGAATTTTTTTTGACGGGGGAGGAGTTCATTTCACATTATAAGGGGATTTGGAGACATAAGAAAAGACCAGGGGGGATTTCACTAGTTGTTTTAGGCAACTCGAGGGACTGGAATAAGAGGGGGAAAAAGTCAGGAGCTCGGAAAATGAGGTGAAGAAAAGGAAGCAAAAGATTAGTCTGTCTTATCTATTTCAAGTAATGCTCAGGCTTTGCCGTGACACCAGAAAATATAAAGGGGCATGTCTTCTCTTTTGTACCACATGATCACCTACACCCAGGAAACCAAATTCAGGCCAAGACTATTACCTATCTCTAAGTTAGGTACTTCCAATAGTTGTTTGTCTTTCAGCCATGAAAAAGAACACTGTGGTGTCCTCAGTCTGGTTATTGTCAGGGGACTAAGTTATCAGTTGTGACAAGTGCGTGGCCTTTTCAACATCCACCAGGATTATTAGCTGAGTGTTTGGATTTCCTGATTCTTCTTCTAAATGACACACTACAGGAAACTCAAATAGGACTTGGAAAGGCCAATATGGCAGTCTCTCTCAGTCTCTCTCTCTCTCTTTTTGGTAATATCACTCCAATATAGTGTTTATCCAAATGAATTTTGGAATAAAACTTGGCCCATCACAGACTGCAACATTTTTAAGGGCCTTTTTTTTTGTGTCCAGTTGTAGCACAAATTTTTCAGCTGTAGCCAAAGAATTAGGTAATTTTGTAAAGGCTGTTTGCCTTCATAGTTCTTATGCCTTGTGTCTGTAAAAGCATTCTGTTTTAGAAAAAAATAGTTTTTGTTTCTTTAGAAAGAGGCTTTCAGGAAGGCTTTTCACAAGAAGATAAGAATTATGAAATCTTTATTATTCTAGAGCTTATTATCTTGAGTTACTTCTACCTGCCCGACACTTTGATTACATCTCCTAATTATATGAATAAAAGGTATTACCCTTATTTTATAGATGATGAAACTTATGCTTGGTGAGGTTGAGTCATTTGCTAAAAACAGAGAAGCAAAATCAGATTTAATCCTCTGACTCCAAAGTCCATACTCTTCATTGCCATTTCTAAGTGTGAATGGAAGCATAATGATCAGGGCTGGCTGACTTTAGGACCACTATCTAGCTAATGCACAAGGACGAACATATTTATGAAGTTACTTGACTATCACTGTCAGAGTATATAAATGCAACCTCTAAAAGTCTTACTATTTCAGGAGATCTTAGGAAATGGTTTCCCTACCATTTAAATGATCTTTGTTTTTTTGTTTTTTAATTTTTTAATATTTTGAGAGTCAGAGAGAGACAGCACGAGGAGGGGAGGGTCAGAGAGAGAGGGAGACACAGAATCTGAAGCAAGCTCCAGGCTCTGAGCTAGCTGTCAGCACAGAGCCCGATGCAGGGCTTGAACCCACAAACTGTGAGATCATGACATGAGCCGTTTAACCTACTGAGCCACCCAGGTGCCCCGTCTTACCATTTAATACTACACATAAATAAGCATGAATTATTATGATTTTCTATTTTCTAAATGGCCATAAACTTTCCAGCAGATATTTGTTTTTTTGCCTATTTCATATGTGGAATGACTCTTACCTTGGCTACAGTTTTAAATGTCATTGGAAATATTATCTTATACCTAATTATCCTCCTGAGGATCTCTTTTCATCAACCACATACTCAGGACCTCAAGGAATATTTTAATATATGAAAGTCTATGTGATGTGAGATGGTGCTTCCGGAATGTTCTCATTGGGAAAGTTCAATTCAAAGGGAACCTTTATTCTCTCTAAGGCAGACTGGAGCCTCCTCTTCACATATTGCAATTGGCAAGACTTCTATCTTGATCAAAGGATTGAAGAATTTGCATGGTATGAAGTAGATCACTCAACAACGAGTTTGGATATACCTCATATTGTGGTGTGTGACCGTTTGCTAAGCAGAATGAGCCTCCATGCCATTTCTAGGTGTTACAATTGATGCGGCCAGAAAAAAAAAATCTCATGATTATGCTGATGGAGAATCTTCTGTGAACTGAACCTCTCTTTGAAATGAGGGCTAGTCATCTGGAAATTGTTATTCTCTTCCAGAATTTGAAATGCTCTCAGTATAAACTGTAGCTTTTCTTTTGGGGTGCCATCACTGGGTTAAAAAATGTCAGCGGGCCCCTGCCCCCAACAGTACTGACTCTGCAGGGTACACTATGGAAAGCAGACTGAGCAATACTGAGACAATAGCAGCAATGATTAGCTGGTGATCACATGGAACTCTCCCAAGAACTCAATGGCAAAACATCACATCCATTAAGCATGCTGGTACAATGACACTGATTAGGATGAAGCAGGATAGAAATAATAACTACTGTACTCTCCAACGGGATAACACTTCTTTGTTTGAAGAGCTTAATGCTTTCTTGCAGAATTTTTTTAAATTCTCTCTCAAGTAGGAGACATATTAATATATTTATATGGCTTTAAATCAATTATAAATAGCTGATGCCTGAGGCAGAGAGTCAATAAATGATATCCCAAGGTTCCACAGCTTAAGAACTAAAACCCCATTTCTTTTGCAGTAATCACAACGGGGAGGCAGCATATACTACTATGACCACAGATGTGGAGCTGGTGCTGTGTAGGCTGGTGTTTGTCCTCCCATCTGCTCCCAGGCAGAAAGACCTCTCCATGGTTCTGACATTTGATGCCAGTAAGGTGAGGGCTCAGCTTTTCTGATAATGAAAGTGCTTGCAGCCCATTTATTTATACTGGCCACATCCACCTTAATCTTCATTCATGTTTTTTTAACTGGCAGATTTGCAGTTTTCTCCCACCTTAGGATGGCTTCTTCCTAAAGTTCTTGATCTGGTTGGTGGCACAGTCATGTTTCTGTGGAGTTTCAAAATGGTTTTCAGCAAAAGCAATCTTCTTTCCTATTGTACCAACTATTCAATCTTCCTCTTTAAGTCTCTGTACTAGCTCCCTGCTGCTTTCTAAATCAAGCAGTGAGTTTCTTGGTTTATCAGCCTCTCCATCATGGGGCTTAAATTTGCTATTACTGTTTTTTTTTTTACTCGTATCTTCCCCAGTGCCAAAATACATCATCTTCATTCCAGAAGTGGATTGCCGGAAGCATCTTCCCGGTAGCATCTGTGTTTAGTGCTGCCGGCATCTGTATGTGTATGGGATGGCGAGGGGAGGTTGCCTATCGCTTGTTTGGTTTGGCATCCACGGTTTTCAATTGATTACAGTGTCTATAGGTTGCCCATGCATTATTTCATTCTGCTTCTGCTGATGCCAGCAAGTCTTTGCTTACATGGTCAAGGGATATGGTTTAAGGAAATGAAACCAGATGATAAGATCTTTGTCTATATTTTTCACAAGATCAGAAAATATGATGATAGAGAGATTACACTGAATCCTATGAGTAGAGCAGGGAAGGTTTTAGCAATGTATTCACATATAATATAATGCAAAATATAATATTTGTATAGTAAAAATATAATTTAGCAAGACATACAAGTTAAGTCATTAGTCTCAATTCTGCCTTCCCCTCTAGTAGTAGTATGACCTCATTCAGGGTGGAGTGTATTTATCTAGTCTTTGACTTAGGACTTGGCTAAGTCATTGCTTTGATCAATGGATCAGAAGAATTTTAGTGGACAGGATGCAAATGAAGGTTTGAAGTGTGCTTGCACAGCTGAGCTTGTTTTCTTGGGCCCCTACCTTTCGCCCATAGAAGAACATTGTTAGGATGGCTGCTGCTCCGAAGGCCATGAGAGGTTTGTAAGACAGACCTGGGCCCAATAGCAGGTGGAAGCCAAGTCCAACTGACCTCAGCCTAGGTCAGCTGAACCCCAGTGAACAAGAGTCTGGTGAAAGATAAATACACGCTATGTTCTGCGTTGCTGAGATTTTCTAGGTATCTGTTTTGCAGCAAAGTGACGGACACATATGTATAGATCTGTGAGAAAAATTTGATTAGATACATCTTGTTTGCTTTTAAGAGAAGTATTCCAAAGACAAAGCAGAGATTTATGGGTTAAGAAAAAAAAAACCCTCAAGTGTCTCCATCGATATTCTGGGGATAGTTCACATTCAGTCTGAGCACTTACATTTACTTCTACATCCTCACGTGTTGAAAATTCACCTCTTTCCATGATCCAACACAATGAAGTTCTTAAGTCATCATGAAATTGAACATAATCAGCAAGTCCTTATAAAAAAAACATTCCATGTGCCTAGTATAAGTAGTATCAAGGTTAAAATGAACATATCCAGTCACAAAATAATCTTAAAATAACAAATACTTTATTTGCATTTCTCAAATAGCATGAAGATATACCTACAGGACAGTAATATTTAAAATTTTTCTTCATCTTTCTCATTCATTTCCTTTCTTCACTGTAAGTGCTTCCACAATTTCTTTCATCCTAAATTGTCCCTAAAATCTGCAAGCCTTTTCTTATTTGAAGATTTCCTCAGTGCTGACCTGTTTCTCTGCCTCTAGCTTTCTTCCTCTTTCTGCATAACAAATCCCAAAAGAACCAGGCCTAATCCAGTTGTCGGGGACTGAGACCTTCAAGCCTGAATCTTCCCTAGTAGCCAGAGTTAGTTAAAGCTTGGGAATACTCATAGTTTAATAACTGTTGACACATCACATGTCATGGCTCTCTCTGTGTTAGGGACATGATACTATAGAATGCAGAAACAAATGAAAAGGTGCCTGCTTTGGGATCTCACTAATGTTGGAAAACTTTGTCATTGCAAAAAGGATTAAAATCATATGAGGAATAAAGCTTGAAATGGAAGATAATTCTTGAGTTGCAATTGGATTCTTTGTAAAAGCATCTAACATAAAGGAATCAACAGAAGAATGACAGATAAAAGAAAATATAATATATGCCAGAGATCATGAAGTCGAACTAATAGGAGAAAATAAGCCTAAATATTAGGCTAATAGATGTATACACACATACAAATACATATTTTGTGTTTGGCATAGTAACTATAGGTGTTTCCAAATTTTATCATTTCCAACGAGGTGGCATCCTGGGTTGTAAAAATGTCACTTTACTTCTGTAGAACTACAATTTAACTTAGCTTTCAAAGTTACATATCTACTAATGGTGAAAAACTTCAATTGGCCAATTTAAGGAAAATTAATTATTGAGAAGGAAAAAATATCAAAATATAATTCTTGTCCATAGGTGTTAAAACTGTGGGCAATGCAATTATTAAGTGACTGCTTCTTGGAAGCTTGCATATCAACACTGAGAAAACTCACTCTACCTGATGTACTTCAGTTAGATTAAAGAGCTAAGTGTAATCACATGGGAAAATCAAAATATATAGATCAAAGTACTGAAGGCCTTGTTGTTGATGCTGTGAAGAAATGGGAACACTTCTCTGCTGGTTGCAACATCAAGTTGTCAACACATATGGGGGAGTCACACAACTGTTCATCCTTTTTGATAAAATGATCTGCTTTATGGAAATTAAGACCAAAAGACAAGGAAGAGAAAAAGCACAGAAGGAAGGAAAGAGGGAAGAAAAACTAAAAGTATAAGTAGAAAGGTATTTTGCAGCACAACCGAAACACTCTGGAAACCCAGAAAGCAACATAAATATTTAACAATAGGGGAATGAATACGTTTTTGAAGGCATGTTAATTCTATGTTATTTCATTTAGTCAGTAAAAATGACAAACATGATAATTTTAGCATTTGGTAAATCCCCTACTAATATGAAAAAAATCAAGTAAGGATTGCACACACTTTGATTACAATTCTGTATATAGAACATTCATTTCTACGTTGGAAGCGAGCAAAGAATTATTATAGGAAATAATGATTATCTTTTTTAAAAATTAGCAGCACCTCATTTACACATTTTAATGTAAAAAAGTGATATGCAAATTAAAGTTATAACTAATTTAGCAAGTAATTACCCAGTAACCTCTCATATTTGAAACATATTTGGGAACCAGGAAATAAGCAAGTACATTTCTAAGGAGCCAAAAAACAAAAGCCAAAAAACACTGGAGCATGGATGCTTTTGAAGTTCACACATTTTATTTATAGAGAAACACTTGCAACTTTTTCTTAAAACATTCTAATGAGCCTGATTCCTATACCGGTGCAGATTTGAAGAGATAATCAGAAGAGCCTCAAGAAATTAATGATAATAATAAGAGCCACACAATATTTCATGCTATTGATAAAGTGCATTCACATGCATTTCATTTGACTTATATAAAAACTTCGAGATATTATTTTTTCATTATGTCTGTCTTATAGAAGAGGATGTATCTGTGTCCATGAGCACCTGACTTAAGCTCAGGTGTCCTAAGTTCAAATTCCTAAATCTCTTTCCTTCACTGCTTCCTCTGTCTTGCAATAGTGAAAAGTGACATCTGATAGTCTGCCACCTTGGGATGTCAGCATAGCCGTTTCTTCATCAGTCAGATTGACGTCAACCTCCTGATTTATCTTCTTTGTGACAATCCTAAGCCTCAGTTTCTTCATTTATAGAATGGTTTATTTATAAGGTTTATTTATTGGTAAGGTTTCTGTGATGATTAAATGAGAAGAGGCAGGTGAAGTGCTTGGCAGAGTGTCTGGCTAAGGGGTATGGAAAAATTTAAATGCCTACAGTAAGGTTGTACTTAAAGTTAGGACACAGTATGGAATAGACAGATTACTGTGTATTCATTTAGGGATTTGGCATTATTTTAAGGTGAAATATCTTCAAGGGTCATACAATTGTATAGATGTTGGTTTCTCTTCTTTTAGAGCATCCTTGTGCTTCTGAATCTTCACACTTCTCTTGGTCTCCATGGTATGCATTCTAATCACGGAATTTTAAAACCAGGATAACTGAGCTTTTTCATATACAGGTGCCAATTTTCATTCTAGAACATCTAATGAATGGAAATATGTAGAATTCTACTTGGTGTAGCTTTATTTCATCGGTGTAGAAGACACTGCCCTGAAAAAGTGGACATTAAAAGCTTCCACCATGAGCAAAGACTTCTGTGATCTATAGAAACCTGATTCAAATGATACTCCTTTAAAGTGAGCTTGAGGCATTATGTTATCATTTCTCATGTTGTCTTCTGGTTTTATGAGGTACTTAATATTTTCTGTAGTCCTTTGGCCAAATGAATTGATATTTTCTAGATTCTTTTTGAACCCATGAAAGGATTGGTCAGGGACATAGTTTTGGTGCTGGTACTTTTTCAATACACACACACACACACACCCCCCCCACATAGCATTGGCATTTATATTCTTAAATGCATTGCATTGCATTTCTGTCATGTCTGTTTTGCACCCAGGAAAGTAGGTCTGATTGTACAAAAAGATAATGAGATCCACTCTTCCTTGGATGATATATATGAACTTATCTCTTTGGTATCTCCCCCACGTTGCTTATAATACCAAATAAATGGGCAATAACAGGTCCATACTTTCCTACTTCTAGCAGACCAGGTACTAGCTGTATTCACCATATTTTACTTGCTTCCTAGCAAGTATACATGTATCATATACATGGACGGATGTCTAAAAAAGTGGTACGAGTTACTAGAGATTTCAGCTTTGGTCCTCCAGCCAACACTCCACCACAGTTTGCAAGAGGATAAAAATGATTCATAACAAAAACAAAACAATAGAAAGACAACAAAACAAAAATCCTCACCCACAAACACATAAGACAAAGAAGCACCTGCTAGACTGATCTTTCTAAAAGGCCAATCCTAAAACAAACAAACAAACAAACAAACAAACAAATAAAATGCCAATCCTTGTATACATATGAGCTTATGTCTGTGGCCAAATAGACTCAGCCATAGGTGGGAACTAATCTTAGGTTGAAATGTTCTAATACATATTTCTTTGTTTTAAGAAATAGCACAAATGGGATGTGAGTAGAAGTGTTCCTGGTGATTCTGGAAAATTGGTTATGAGAAAGTTAACCCTAGTGGTGCACATAGTGACATGAATGGGTCAATCATCAATCCTAGGACCTAACCTCTGAGTAGGAAAGAAGTTTCAAATTTTGAATGGAGTAACCTTTCTGAACTTCTGCATTGTACACCATAGAAACCCACCACCACCACCAAAACTTTGAAAAGTGTATGGCCTCAGTATATAGGCAAATGGTTGTTACTTAACTCAAAAGTCTTTGAAAGCATCTCTGCATTTCAGTCGAGTGCAATAGGGAGACACAGATCAGTTTATTCTCCATTAGATTCAATCACCACAAACCTATACATTTGGATTGCGTTGGCAGTTTCCCTTTAAGAACTACATATAATAAATTACATGTAATATTATGCACTTGTCTTTATTTTACTTGTTACAACAAAATTTGCTAGAGCATTTGCTGGAAATAAGGTTGAAGATTTTCTCTACTGTCTAATATAGTTGTTCTTATGTAAAATTATCTGTAAGTAACTCTTTTAGAAATAATTTATAGAAAAGTCTTGGTTTCCCTTTAAGAACTGTCATATTCCCTCCTTTCTAGAAATAAGGAAGATAATTGGTTTCAATTGCCCCCTTCACTGTCTTTACCAGAAAGCTCAGTACTGATTTAGAGATTCAGGTAAAGCAAGCATATTGACATTATTATTATTATATTTTTTTCCTTTAAAAATGTGTGTTTGAGGGAGAGAGAGATAGCAGGGAAGAGGCAGAGAGAGGGAAACAGAATCTGAAGCTACAGACTTTGCTGTCAGCACAGAGCCTAATGCGGGGCTGGAACTCACAAACTGCGAGACCATGATCTGAACTGAAGTCCAAGGCATAACCAACTGAGCCACCCAGGCACCCTACCTTTTTTGTTTTAGTTTCATGATTTTGAGTTTGACATCCATTTGTATCCCACTATTGCATTTCATGGCTTTTGCTTACCAGTTATCTCAAATTCTTTGTGTGAAAAAATAGATCAAACTTCAATCATCCAACCAATCATTCAATGAAGCAATCCCATCACGTTCTGTGTATTCTTTTTGAATTTAGAGAGAAGTGTGCAAGTGATACAGTCTGTATTTATCTAAACTTACTAAATTTGATAAGCAAAACACTCAACCCAAATGCAAACAAAGAACTTCTAGATGTTAGATGCTTATTATTATTTTTTTATGGTTTATTGTCAAGTTGGTTTCCATATAACACCCAGTGCTCTACCCCTCAAGTGCCCTCATCCATGTCCATCACACCCATTTCCCTTTCTCTCTCCCCCTTCAGCCCTCAGTTTGTTTTCAGTATTTGAGAGCCTCTCGTGGTTTGCTTTCCTCCTTTTCTCTCTTTCCCCCTTCCCTTTTCCATGGTCCTCTGTTAAATTTCTCCTGTTAGACTTATGAGTGAAAACATATGGTATCTGTCCTTCTCTGCCTGACTTATTTCACTTAGCATGACACCCTCGAGTTCCATACATGTTGCTACAAATGGCCAGATTTCATTCTTTCTCATTGCCCTGTAGTATTCCATTGTATATATAAACCACATCTTCTTGATCCATTCTTGATGGACATTTAGGGTCTTTCCATGATTTGACTATTGTTGAAAGTGCTGTTATGAACATTGGGATACATGTGCCCCTATGCATCAGCACTCCTGTAAATCCCTAGCGGTGCTATTGCTGGGTCATAGAGGAGTTCTATTGTTAATTTTTTGAGGAACCTCCACACTGTTTTCCAGAGCGGCTGTACCAGTTTACATTCCCACCAACAGTGTAGGAGGGTGCCCATTTCTCCACATCCTTGCCAGCATCTATAGTCTCTTGATTTGTTCATTTTAGCCACTCTGACTGGCGTGAGGTGGTGTCTCAGTGTGGTTTTTGATTTGTATTTCCCTGATGACGAGTGATGCTGAGCATCATTTCATGTGTCTGTTTGCCATCTGGATGTCCTCTTTGAAGAAGTGTCTATTCATGTCTTCTGCCCATTTCTTCACTGGCTTGTTTTTTAGGTGTGGAGTCTGTTAGTTCCTTGTAGATTTTCCTTGTAGATTTTGGTCCCTTTATCTGATGTCATTTGCAACTATCTTTTCCCATTCCGTTGGTTGCCTATTAGTTTTCTTGATTGTTTCCTTTGCAGTGCAGAAGCTTTTTATCTTGATAAAGTCCCAAGAGTTCAGTTTTGCTTTCATTTCCCTTGCCTTTGGGGATGTGTCAAGTAAGAAACTGCTGCAGTTGAGGTCAAGGAAGCTGTTTTCTGCTTTCTCCTCTAGGGTTTTAATGGTTTCCTGTCTCATATTCAGGTCCTTCAGCCATTTTGGGTTTATTTTTGTGTATGGGGTAAGAAGGTGATCTAGTTTCTTTCTTCTGCATGTTGCTGTCCAGTTCTCCCAGCACCACCAGCTGCTAAAGAGGTTGTCTTTTTTCCATTAGATGCTCTTTCCTGCTTTGTCAAAGAGTAATTGGCCATACACTTGTGGGTCCAGTTCTGGGGTCTCTATTCTGGGCTCTCCATTGGTCTATGTGTCTGTTTTTGTGCCAATACCATACTGTCTTGATGATGACAGCTTTGTAATAGAGGCTAAAATCTGGGATTGTGATGCCTCCCTATTGGTTTTCTTCTTCAATATTACTTTGGCTATTCAGGGTCTTTTGTGGTTCCATACAAATTTTAGGATTGTTTGTTCTAGCTTTGAGAAGAACGCTGGTGCAATTTTGATGGGGATTGCATTGAATGTGTAGATTGCTTTGGGTAGTAATGACATTTTCACAATGTTTATTTTTCTGATCCATGAGCATGAATGTTTTTCCATTTCTTGGTGTTTTCTTCAATTTCTAAGTTTTCTATAGTTTTCATTGCGCAGGTCTTCTACATCATTGGTTAGGTTTATTCCTAGGTGTATTATGGTTTTTCATGCAATTGTGAATGGGATCACTTTCTTGATTTCTCTTTCTGTTGCTTCATTATTGGTGCAGTTGGTTGGGTTTTCCATGTAGAGTATCATGTCATCTGTGAAAGGTGAAAGTTTGCCTTCATCTTTGCCAATTCAGATGCCTTTTATTTTCTTTTGTTGTCTGAATGCTGATGCAAGGACTTCTAGCACTAAGTTAAACAACAGTGGTGAGAGTGAACATCCCTTTTGTATTCCTGATTTCAGGGGGAAAGCTATCAGTTTTTCCCCATTGAGGACGATATTAGCTGAGGGCTTTTCATAAATGGCTTTTATGATGTTTAAGTAACTTCCTTGTATCCCAACTTTCACAAGGGTTTTTATTAAGGAAGGATGCTGTATTTTGTCAAATGCTTTTTCTGTATCTATCGACAGATTCATATGGTTTTTATCTTCTTTTTTGTTAATGTGATATATCACAATGATGGACTTGTGAATATTGAACCATCCCTGTAACCCAGGAATGAATCCCACTTGATCTTCCTGGATAATTCTTTTTATATTTTGTTGAATTTCATTTGCTAGTATCTTGTTGAGTATTTTTGCATCTGTATTCATTAAGAATATTGGCCTGTAGTTTTCTCTTTTTTTGTTGCGTCCCTGGTTTGGGAATGAAAGTGATGATGGCTTTGTAGACTGAGTCTGGAAGTTTTCCTTCTTTTCTTTTCTTTTTTTTTTTTTGGAATAGCTTGAGAAGAATGGATATTAACTCTGATTTAAATGCCTGGTAGAATTCTCCAAGGAAGCCATGTGACCCTGGGCTCTTATTTGCTGGGAGATTTTTGATAACTGATTTGATTTCTTCACTGGTGATGAGTCTGTTCAGGTTTTCTATCTCTTCCTGTTTGAATTTGGGAAGTGCATGTGTGTTTAGGAATTTGTCCATTTCTTCTAGGTTGTCCAGTTTGTTGGCATATAATATTTCATAGTATTCCCTAATGATTGCTTGCATTTCTGAGCATTTGGTTGTAATAGATCCATTTTCATTCATGATTTTGTCTTGTCTATTTGGGTGTTCTCTCTTTTTTTTCTGAGGAGCCCGGCTAGAGATTTTTGAATTTTGTTTATTTTTTCAAAGAACCAACTCTTGGTTTCATTTATCTCCTCAACTGTTTTTTTTTAATTCTATATTGCTTATCTCTTCCCTGATCTATATTATTTCTCTTTTTCTGCTGGTTTTGGGGTGCTTTTGCTGCTCCCCTTCTATTTCCTTTAGGTGTGCTGTTAGATTTTGAATTTGTGCTTTTTCTAGTTTCTTGAAATAGGCCTGGATTACAATATACTTTCCTCTTAGGACTGCCTTTGCTGCATCCCAGAGAGTTTGGATTGTTGTATTTTCATTTTCATTTGTTTCCATATATTTTTAAATTTCTTCTCTAACTGCCTGATTGGCCCAATCATTCTTTAGTAGGGTGGTCTTTAACCTCCGTGTTTTTGGAGGGTTTTCCAGACTTTTTCCTGTGATTGGTTTCAATCTTCATAGCATTGTCATCTGAAAGTTTGCATGGTATGGTCTCAATTCGTTTATATTTATGGAGGGCTGCTTTATGACCCAGTATGTAATCTATCTTGGAGAATGTGCCATGAGCTCTTGAGAAGAAAGTGAATTCCCTAACCTCAGAATGTAGAGTTCTAAATATATCTGCCAAATCCATCTGTTCCAATGTGTTGTTAGGTCCATTGTTTCTTTAGTGATTTTCTGTCTGGTTGATCTGTCCACTGCTGTAAGTGGAGTATTAAAATCCCCTGAAATTAGCACATTCATATCAATAAGATTGTTTCTGTTTGTGATTGTTTTATATATTTGGATGCTCCCTAATTTGGCATATAGATGTTTATAATTGTTAGCTCTTCCTGATGGAGAGACCCTGTAATTATTATATGTCTTTCTTCATCTTTTGTTACTGCCTTTACATTAAAGTCCAGTTTGCCATATATAAGTAGGGCTACTCCAGTTTTCTTTTGACTTCCAGGCTCATGATAGATATTTCTCCATCCCCTTACTTTCAATCTGAAGGTGTTTTCCAGTCTAAAATGAGTCTCTTGTGGACAGCAAATAGATAGATTTTGGTTTTTTTTTAATCCATTCTGTTACCCTGTGTCGTTTGATTGGAGCATTTAGTTCATTTACATTCAGTGCTATTATTGAAAAATATGGGTTTAGATTCATTATGTTCTCTGTAAGGTTCATGCTTGTAGTGGTGTCTCTTGTACCTTGTAATCCTTGGAACAGAATACCTCTTAGGATTTCTTGTAGGGCTGGTTTTGTGGTTATGAATTTTCTCAATTTTTGTTTATTTGAGAAAACCTTTATCTCTCCTTCTAATTTGAATGACAGGCTTGCTAGATAAAGAATTCTTGGCTGCATATTTTTTCTGTTTATCACATTGAAGATTTCCTGCCATTCCTTTCTGGCCTGCCATGTTTCAGTAGATAGGTCTGTAACCACTTTGTTAGGTTTCTGTTTGTATGTTAGGGCCTGTTTATCCTTATCTGCTTTCATAATTCTCTCTTTATCCTTATATTCTGCCAGTTTCACTATGATATGTTATGCTGAAGGTCGATTCACATTACGTCTCCGGGGAGTTTTCTGTGCCTCTTGGATTTCAATGTCTATTTCCTTCCCCAGGTTGGGGAAGTTCTCAGCTATAATTTGATCAAGCACCTCTTCAGGACCTTTTTCTTTTTTCCCTTCTTTAGGAATTCCTATGACATGGATATTGTTCTGTTTGATTGTATTACTCAGTTCTCGAATTCTCCTTTGGTGCTCCTGGAATAATTTCTCTCTCTTTTTCTCAGCCTCCACTTTTTCTATAACTGTGTCTTCTAATTCACCAATTCTCCTCTCTACCTCTTCAATCTGTGCAGTGGCAGCCTCCATTTTATTATGCACCTCATTTATAGCATTTTTAAAATCTCATAACAGCTATTCTTAAGGTCCCTAGTCTTTGTATCAATAGTTTCTCTGATGTCTTCCATGCTTTTTTCAAGCCCAGCAATTAATTTTATGGCAATTGTTCTAAATTCTTGCTCTGTTATATTGCTTATATCTGTTTTGAGCAGTTCTGTAGCGTGATTTCTTCCTGGAATTTCTTAGAGGAGAGTTCTTCCATTTCAGCATTTTGGCTAGTTTTCCGTCTTGTCAGTTTTAAGAGCTTTTATGCACTCTGCCCCTATGAGTATTGCTTTATTAAAGGAGGCTCCTTGACTGTCCAGGGCCTATCGTCCATTCAGGAAGTGTTCTTTTAATGGTGTCTCTTGGTTTCTCTTGTTGTGCCTTTGATTGTTTTATTACCCTACTCAGTGATATTTGGGACTCTCAACCACGTGTACTTTGTCTTGTTTCTTGAGGTTGCCTGAAAAGAAAAACAGACAGACAGGGGTGCCTGGGTGGCTCAGTCAATTAAGCCTCTGACTTTGGCTCAGGTCAGATCTCAGGTTCGTGGGCTTGAGCCCCTCATCAGGCTCTGTGCTGACAGCTAGCTCAGAGCCTGGAGCCTGTTTCTGGTTCTGTGTCTCCTCTCTCTGCCCCTCCCCCTCTCATGCTCTGTCTCAAAAATAAATAAAACATTAAAAAAAAAGAAAAACAGACAGACAAACAAACACACAGGGAACAAAAGCACGCAAATGCACAGACAAATCAAACAAACAAGGAAACCAAAAAGGGAAAGAAAAATAAATGAAAAAAATGGGGGGACAATAACAACAAAAGACAATGGACAGTTTAAAAGCATAAAACCTGAAATCCCAGCTACAAATAGAGAGTAGGGTGGAGTCAGTGCTGTTAGAACAGCATCTACAAAGATAGAAGTGACAGGGTTGTGGAGGAAGTGAAACTGAATGTTGACCAGGCTGAGAGACTAAAAGGCTTAATTCAGTGAGAGAAAGAGGAGAATATGGTAGGAGGTGAGGAGGAAAAAAAAGAAAAATATGTTACCCGAAAAAGCTATATTGTCTGATTATTCCAGAGAGAGAGAGAGAAAGGAAGGTAGCATCAAGAGAATGGATTAAATATGACTGTTTAGGGGAACCAATATCCCATGTGCCCAGTCCAGCAGAGGGGAGAGATAAGAATGAGATAAGGGAAAATATATCTGAATAGCAAGAATTGATCTAATCACGGTAATGCATCAATGTTGGTCTTTTTCTGGCTGGGGGAGGGGGGGTAGGAAAGGAGCTCTCCAGGGCGGATGGGCGTGGTTTGGTGTAGGTAGGTCACCCCTCCACTGTGGGTCCTACAGGCTGCTCCCCAAGGTCTGGCCTTGGTGGTTGTGGGGAGAAGAATGGTGGCGCCCCAATCCCTTCTCTAACCATGCCTTGCAACCCACTCTTTTGGGTCCTATCTCCCTCCGCCATGGGCGGACCAAGTTGTATTTTCCAAGTCCCACCTCGTTTCCAAATCCTAGTCCATGCACTTTAATGATATTACCTGAGATGACATGTACTCCCATAGGTGGGCAGCTTTCTAGCCAGGGATCAAGCAGGGGGAATAGGGGAGCAGTTTCTCGGGTACTGCCTGGAATTTAGGCGCCAAGCCCAAGGAAAATGCGCCAGCTAAAGGGGATGGATCTCTCTCCCTGTGCCCTGCATTATGGGTGCGATGATAGGATCCCTCTCTGTCCCGGAGCAAGGTTTTTTTCTCTTTTCTAGAGACAGCTCTATGAGTGTTTTCAGCCTCTCTTTCTCTTCCCCTTGTCTCTTCATGGCTCTGCGTGATCTCTGGCACTCCACAGAGGGGGGGGGTTCCCTCCTCTCCGAGCCTTCAGTCCTGACCTGTTTTTATTTTTCCCAGTTCGCACTCACTCACGCAACTATGAGGCTGCCTTCTTTGAGGACTCTGTGTCTTTTCCTCCCAGACTCTTGCAGATCAGAGTATTGTGGCGTCAGTCCTTCTTAGTTTGATAGA
Source organism: Suricata suricatta (assembly GCF_006229205.1). Taxonomy (NCBI): domain Eukaryota; kingdom Metazoa; phylum Chordata; class Mammalia; order Carnivora; family Herpestidae; genus Suricata; species Suricata suricatta. Next base: position 29,458,448 of record NC_043712.1, on the reverse strand, counting down.
TTTGGGCGGATGAAAATTATAGAGCTGCCAACTTCTCTGCTATCTTGCCCCTCTCCTAGATGCTTATAAATGAAAGCACTTCATAGGTCATCTATTTATACTTTCACTCTCTTTGCTTTTGCATTCTGGTTGACGCCATATTTTCTAAAGATTTTTTTAGTGTTCTTATTTATTTATTTCTATTACATTTTTATTTAAATAAATTTGCCCATTATAATTAACACACAGTATTGTATTAGTTTCAGGGGCACAATATAGTGATTCAATAATCCCACACATCGCCCAGTGCCCGTCCCAAGTGCACTCCTTAGTCCCTATCACGTATTTAACTCATCCTCTCCCGCTACTCCTCTGGTAACCATCAACTTGTTCTCTGTAGTTAAGAATCTGTTTCTTGGTATGATTTTGAAGATTTTTTTAACACTTAGTGTATAATTCTTCCATGTTAAAATTTTGTGATACACAAGCCTTTTAAAAATGTACTCATTTAAATTAAGGTGGAATGCTCAATACTGATAATGTACATTGCAGCACATTGGATAATTTTAACTAGAAGAGAACGTATTTTGATCCTTTTTATTTTTCTCATAATTTATATATTTACAAATATCCTAAGGTCCATTCAAATCATTTGTTTCTAAATTACTTCTTTGCAGCTGAATGCTGGTAGGTAAGAGTGACCTGCTATTTAAAAACAGCATCTAATTCGTGTCTTTGTGAACTTTTCTAGGATCTGGGAAAAAAAGGTAAAGCACTTTATTTTCATCATTATTTAAATTTGGTCCTGCGGTTCAAATGTAGTATATTTTAAAAACTTAGAAACTTGGTAGGTAGTTAACCCCAAACACAGGGGCCTGTGTACCCTTAGCTGTAAAGAATAACAGAAGCTGTAGAGAATACAGTCAGTTAACTACCTTCCACCTCCCTAACACTCTGTCAACTTGCAGATAATATGGAAAGATTGTTTAGTAGCTCTGGACAAATTAACTGAGGACCTGGGAACATCTGAATCATAAAAGGAGCTGCCAATGAAAATAAAACCGCTAGTTCTGGCTGGTTCTGCATAGGAATGGGCAGTCATCACAGCGGGGGTTGCTGGACTGTATTGAGAGAAACTTCTGTAGGCTGCTGGGGGAGAATCCTGCCCTCGATCATCCACTTTCCAGATTCAGTGAGCCTCTTCCCAGAGCCTGTTTTGTGGAAACACTTCCTTCTAAGAGACTTTGAGTCATGTGTAGATGGTTGTGACGTTCCTTCTCAGGAATGTGATTTTCCTTATCAGGGAAAGGGGAAAAAAGCTTCACTTATTTATTTTGGGTAAACTTAAAGTACTCCTTCTGTGGGAGAGAGCATCTGTGGATGCTTAGAGAAGTTATCTTTAGATGTGAGAAGCCGTCTTAGTCCAATGTGCTGCTGTGACAAAATACCACAGACTGGATGGTTTGTGTGCAACAGAGAGTTATTTCTCATGGTTCTGGAGGCTGCAAGTTCAAGAGCAAAGTGCCTCCTGGTTAGGCGAGGACCCTCTTCTGGGTGGCTGATGTCCCCTTGTGTCTTTACATGGTGAAAGAGTCCAAGGAGCCCTGTGAAGTCTCTTTTATAAGGGCACCCATCCCATTCATGACTGAATCACCTCCCAAAAGTCTCTCCTACTAATAGCATCACCTTTAGGGGTGAGGATTTCAACATATGAATTGGGGGGTGGGAATACACAAACATTCAACCTTAGCAAACCCTCTGCAAAACGGTCCTTGTGTTTCTCAGTTTAAATGTATACTAGTACTAAAAATAGGCTAAGGAATACCCCCATATGGAAGACCATGGACATCGCTTCCTTCATGGGCAAATGTCTGCCGCATTTCCTCTGAGGACTGGATCTTGGAATGACAGCTTGTGTTTGCTTTTTTCTTTCTCTTATGTTTGTGTTTTGTTAGTATCATTTTAGCACATCACATGTTCAGTTAGCCAATTAGTGTAAAATTGCTTTATCATCATATGAGCAAGTGTTTGGATATAGATAAGATATACATACAGATATAAGCTTTTTATTTTCAAAATAATGTCAATCCAAGCTCACTCAAAAGCTGATATTCCAATCAGACTTGATCAATTTTCATGTGAAAGAAAGCCACGTTCTGGAGTTTGGCAAGTGAACCACATTAGAAGTGAAACTTTGTATCTTTATATGTAGGTATTGAAGAATCATGAGCATTTTTTTCTTCCATTTCCCCCCTTGGTTAATTCCATGAACCTATACATAACTCTTTGCACAACTTGTCGAGGTTGGAGACTGTTAGGCCCAGGTCAGAAAAGCTCAACTCAGCCAATCCAGAGCATCTGAAATTGCAGGCTCCCTTGGGCTCCAGCAAGGGTTAAGGTGAGATGGAAACTCTGTTTTTACAATATGATTTAGGGAAATTGCAAGATTATTACCAACTGCATATTAATAACTTGAGTTTTTAAGCTACAAATGTAAGAATATTTCTTTGTGCTAAATCAAGCTGAATCAAGACTGCTTTGAAGATGATTCTCCTGTTTAGGCACCCAAATTAAGAAATGAATGTAAGGACATTTTAAATTGCATTCAAGTTTATATTTCCTTGAAAACTAGTTTTGGCATGTTCTAATGTCAATGAGAGTTTGTGACAAATTCAACATGGAAATAGGTGAGAGAAAGGTATGTATCAGGAAAAGTGTTTGGGTAGGAATGCAACAAAGGAAGATGATTCAGGAAAGAGTGGGCCCATCTTGAGGTTGGGATACAATTCTCTGTGAGAAACCAAGCACTCATGGAGCATCCCACGGCTTCAGAAAGTTGTGAGGCACTGTGGAGTCTTCTTTTATTATGTTAGGCCAGGTTTTTCAGAACAAGACTCTCACATGGAGGTCTGAATGCAAGAAACATTGGAGTATGTGCTCGGGAACCGCATCAAAGGGCATGAGGGAAGCGAGATTGCGCAGAGGGAGAAAGTGATGCGGTTGTAACCGAAGTCTCAGCAGACACACAGGAAACTCTAGAGCAGGGCTAGTTTTTCAGCTTTCTCCCAAATTGAGGCAACGGGACAGGGCCTTTGCTCCCTTTCCCCCACCCTCTGTTATCAACCAGATGTTGAAAGAGAACTGCTCTGAAAGGGTGTGGATCTTGGTGAGGTTTCCTACATCATCTGAGGCATTTCCCAAAGACTTGAGACTTGGTTGTGAGTTATCAGCCATCGACATTCCTCATAGCTGGGTTGCAGGCTCTCTTGGGTTCAGGAGGTCTTTGTTCTGAAGGGGGACTAGGTGGCCTGACCACAGCATTCCCCGTGGTTACCATGCTCTGTTGAATGCAGAGCATACAATTGTTATATTATAATTGATCAGATCTAACATTTATTGAGACGTCTTTATGTATGGGACACTGTGCCTAATGCTTTATGAGGCTGGCCACTTTAAGCATGACCATGCTGTGAGGCACTATAAGGCACTGGTTACAAATACAGGCTTTGGAGTAGAAGTGCTCTGGGGAAATGCCAGCTCGGCTTCCTGCTTCCTAGCTGCACAAACCAGAACAAGATCCCTAAGCTCATTGACACTTATCTCACAGGGTGTCTGGGAATGTTAAATGAACTAAACTGTATAAAGCATTTAGAACAGTGCCTGTCATACAATTTATACTTAAGAAAAGTTAGTTATAATTAGCGTCTTAACCATTTTACAGATGAAGAAGCTGAGACTTGGAGAGTAAATGCCCAGGCACATGAGTTTAGGCACCTTGACTGTTGCATCCATTCTCTTACCTTTATTGAACATTTTGTGATAAAGTACTAAGTGTGATAAAGTACTAAGTATACTTGTACTTTCTCAGGTCCAGGAAGTATAATGGATTATGTTCTCCATGCCTTCTGGATGAGAGGGTCAAACCAAGTGGAGGTTAAGTTCACAAAATAATGTGGGTTCTCCTGACATTGCAGAGAGATTCTAACTTTAAAGAGAACATAATCACTTATTTGTTTACTCATTATTCAACAACATTGCTTTGAGTCGGGCCATTGTTCCAGGTATTCTACTGGGTTCTTGGGTAAAGTGATTAGTAGGACAGTCATTGTTCTTGCCCTTGGGGACTTATGGCCAAATAAGAAACATCTGTTAAAATAGTATAAAACTGAAGTATAAACTATGTGGATATGAGAGAGAGAGCTTCAGCTTTAGTGAGTACTTAAGTTCCTAGTACAGCTATCACAAAAACTGCCCTTGTATAATTATAACCTACATGAATCACTAATGATTATGCTATTTCCTCCAACTCTTGATGTAGTCTCACAGCATGTAGTAGAAGCACATTACATGTGTTCAAAAGAAAGAAAAGGTAAAAATTTAGTAGTACAGGTGAGCCATTTCATTCAATGGCTATATGCCCTGGAGAGAGCATAAAATGGGAAACATTACTTTGCTATTCCGTCAGTTGCTTCAATTTCCATTTACTTGTTATAATATGAACACTTTATTGAGCTGGGCATGATTCTTATGTTAAAGACACTTACTTTTCAAAACCATGGCCTCTGAACATAAACTAACTTCATCTGTGCTCAAATGAAGAAACGGCAATCTTCCAATCCTGGAGGAAAAATTTCTGATGTTGCATTTATGGGTCCCCATCGTAGTATAGAATATGTCCATGTATGGTACTTGATCTGTGATTAAAGGGACTTTTAGTGGTAGCTTTGATCATTCGCAATTTTTGCCTTATATGCTGACATGAGAACTTAACCCCTGAATAAGATGTGACTCTGTCTAGTATTGTCTTTAAGCAAACGGACTCTGGAGCCTGGTGAATCTGGGTTCAAATCACAGTTCCTGCATACCTAACTGTGTGGTACTGGGGAATTAAATTAACTTCTCTATGCTTCATTTTCCTCTTCTGTAAAATGGGGGTAACTCTATAGCATAGGATTATTATGAGGAGTAAGTGAAACCATCTGAAACACTGAACACAATGTTTTATTGAATGATAGTGGTCTATTAAGAAAAATCCTTGTCAAACATAGAATTCTTGAGAGGCAGAGTTGGCACAACAGCTGAGAGTTATTTTGTGCTGATATGTGTAGTAGGAGCCAATAAAACATGGAAGAAGGGGTGTATAAAACAGTGATTAAGTTTAATTTTGGAGTTAGTGCTTAGCTTGAAACTCCACTTACAAGCATTGTAGCTTTGGGCAAGTTATTTGATTTCTCGAAGCTGTTCATCTGCAAAATGATGCAACTAATAACTCCTAACTTGTAGGGTTGTTGGGGGGATTAAATGAAACGATCCATATAATGCACTTAGCTGAGTTCTTGGCACATAGTACGCACTCCAAAATGTTAGCTGTTATTATTATGGAAAAATGTTCACACATATTAGCTTTTTAATCCCCACAGTTATTTATTGTACAAACGTAAGAAAGGAAGTTTAGTGATTTGTCTAAGTGGGAAGTGGTGATACTTGTCTCAGTCATGGAGTTTTGACTCCAATTATAGGGCCTTTTCCACAACCTGCTACCCTCCTCCTACTCCCTCTGCCCCCTCATACCTCACTCTCCCCTTTTCAACAAAATATGGGCAAGATGCCGTTACAATGTATGCTGTTGATATAATTTTATAATAGCACACAACTGATACTCAAAATTAACACTATCACTAAAATCACTCGTGGAAAATTTCTGCAAGGTTTCAATAACATACATATATGTCAAACTGTGAACGGTTACCATACCAGAATGAGTCTCCACAAAAATTCAGAGGATGTGTCAAACTTAAATATTCAGACAGAATCTTAAAAAGAAAATGAAAGATACCTTTCTGCAAATACAAAGCATGGACTTAAATCTGTAGGAGAAGGGCATGGAAGCAAACTCTTCATTGCAATTGTCTTAGTTGAGGAAGAATTCTCCATGATTTCAACTTCATGGTTTAGGAAATCAAATATCTCTTGTTCTTTCATTAATGTCTTTTTTTGGTGCTAGTTACAGAAGCCTCTTTACATGTTTAAAATCTATTTTAATGTTTCTATCAATGAGGAGTGGAGTTAATGTTGGATGTGCGTTGGTTAGATATTATATAAAGCTGATTTATGTCTTTGGGTCTTGGACGGCAGTGTGATGAGATCCTCAGTGTCATATTCAGACTCCTTAGAGCCCTAAATTCAGAGTGCTTGCTGCATATCATGTTGGTGGCACAAAGCAATAATACACACATTCAAGATCATGGTTATTTTAGTCTAGTTAACCTAGATCATGGTAATTGTCCATCTGGTTTCAGTGCTGAATCCTGAGTCCTGTGTGTATAAGCCTGTCTAACATCCACTGACTCAGAAAAGTGAGGCATATAGTTCAAGCAAGAGTGAAGTAATTGTCTCATTTCCTCTTTAATTCCTGCCTGTTCTCATTCTGACTCAACTGCTGTCCAGTTTCTGGGACTGGGCTGAGTTCTTTCCACTCTTCACATTGTGTCTGAGGAACTCCTCACTTTCATGTCATTCTTAAAGATTTTGACTTGGATGTTTTACTAGTGTTCCCTGCTTTGAATGTCCTCCGACAGAACACCCTGTCCTAGTTGGCTTTCTGCCCCTCACACACACACCTACCCGCACACCTGGAAGAGAATTATAAACAAAATATCCTGGTGGCAGTATCAGGTAGCCTTCTCAGATACCTGTCCTTCTCTTTGGGGATTTCATAATTATTGGTCATCACCCCATTCCTCACTCACATAATGAGAAGTTCACATTATGTATATGTAAATATATATAAATATATGTGTGTATATGCATATATATATAATGTAACTCTCAAATTGCTCTTCAAGTTGCCATTTTCTACACACGTTCTACTCAACTGTTCACGTGCAATGAGTTATTCACACATTCTTCCTCCTGAAAATTATAATCATAATTAATATAGCAGTTACTATAGACCAGGCACTATTCCAAGCACTTTATATACATAAAATTCATTTAATACTCAAAGCAACCCTATCAGGTGGGTAAGATTATCTCCATTTTACAGAAAAGATAACTAAGCTGCAGAGAAGTTAAGTAATTTGTCAAAGGTTACCTGAAGTACTCTTAAGTAAAACTTACACAGGACTGTAAATCTTAGAATTTATGTTATCTTATGTTAGTACATGAAATCCACTCAATTAATAGTCAGTCATTAATTCTGTTTATCCACAAGTGGTTCTAGGTTATAATATTCAGAAAGAATGTAAGATACATTTGCCCAGCTCTTTGAATTGTCTTATCAGGAGAAAACAATCCTAATAAAAGACGTAGAGTAAAAAGTAATGGGATTTAGAAGAAGAAGTACAAATGCTCCATAAATATATGAAAGGATACTCAACCTCACTAGTAACCAGGAAAATACAAATACAAATAATAAGACATTGTCACCTGATACATTGGCAAATTTTAATCACGATAATCATGGGGGGGTATAAGGGAGTGGCGAGTCCCATTTCTGTTCTGCTATTGGGTGTATAAACTGGTATAGCCTTTTTGGATGGTAATTTGGCAGCATCTCATAAAGATTTACATTTGTATAATCTTCAAGGTAAATTCCACTTTTAGGTATGTATCTTACCAAACTATTCAGATGTGGGTATAGTAATTATTACTATAGCATTATTGGTAAGAACAAAATCCATCAATGAGTAATTAGTTGAATATACGGTGGTGCTCACATTCGTAGAACACCACGTCTGTGGCAGTTCCAAAGACTCAGGTAGATGTATATGTACTGCCATGTGCAAAGCTCTAGGATATAATATTAGGCAAAAAAGAAACTTCTAGAAAAATAAAGGCCCCAGGTAACCTAAAAAGGAAATGCAAAAGACATATCTCTACATGAAGATGTGTGCCATGTGCTTTTAAACCAAACAGAGTAGCAGCCATCTTGGGGAAAGCATCCGGAAAATGGAGACATTATTATTTGAAGTTTTTATACCTATGTACACAAAAACATTCCTGGCTTTTTGTGTGTGTAAATTTTAAAAATAAAATAAATGTATAATATGTCTTTTTACAGAGAATTTGTGTCTTTCATGCTATCCTGCCCTGTTTTATTTGCTTTTTATTTTTTTATTTTTTTAAAATATTTTATTGTCAAGTTGTTTTCCATACAACACCCAGTGCTCTTCCCCTCAAGTGCCCTCCACCATCACCACCACCTCTCTTCCCCCCTCCCCCTTCCCCCCAACCCTCAGTTCATTCTCAGCATTCAATAGTCTCTCAAGTTCTGCATCCCTCTCTCTCCCCAACTCTCTCTTATTTGCTTTTTAAAAGAGGGCTACAGACCAGAACTATTCTTTGATCCTTTGCTATCTTTTTAGAAGAGGCTATTCTACCATCAAGGCAGATTAACGTCAAAGGCTTCCTGATGTGTGTACATCACTTTCAAGGCAGGAGGACTTAAATGATAAGGGGGTGATACCACAAGGAACCCTGCACTCTTAGGATTTAGAATGATTAAATTCTCAGTATTAGTCAAATATTGAATGGATTTATGAAATACGGTGGAGTATATTTTGAATTTTTGGGAAAAGCAATACAATAGATATTGTACCATTAATTTTGGTAGTGGCCCCTGGGCTTATTATTTAATTGACTGGATTATTTCTGTAAATGCTCCTGAATAAATTCAGTAGAGGTGTTTATTCATAGGGCATCTTCCCAATTGTGAAGATCCTATTGTTGTAAAGATTTTCTTCTTTAAATTGGTATACATGCAGGTATTCAATAAAGACATTCTTTGTTCTTTTCAGAAACAGTAATTTGAGAACAAATATGTAGACAATGTCTTCACATTATTTATCTGTAATGATCTTTAAAATAACCCAATGTGTTCAAACCCAGGGCATTTACAGAATTTGTTCTTCTGTCTATAGTCATTGAACTTTGTTTTCTTTCTCATTTAGATTGAGAAAATTTGGCCCAACACCCAAGTCTCTGGGTGCACATGTTAACACGATATGGAGACAATAGAAAGCTTAGAAACCATGGTGATTTGTGTTGTTAATACAGATTTTTAAAGTAATAGCAACTCTTGAACTTAAGTTCCACTCCGGCAAAAGCTTGATTAAAAAGAAAGCATTTGCAGTTTGAAAATCAACTTATTATTTGTGCTCTAAGGCTAATGAAAAGAAGCACTCAGCATAACCAACCAACAATCTTCCAGATTTAATGAAATGCAATGAGAGCAAACAACAGTTATAAAGTGCATCACATTCCTAGAAATTTAAACACAACAGACATTGTTCTCCCCAAACTATACCTCGTTTGATCATTCCCTCTGTTATTGTTCCTATCATATATTAACAGGATCATTTTCAAAGACAATCAAGGGAATAAAAATGATTTTGAAGCCCCCATGAGGAGACACCTAATTTTAGCCCTGATTCAATTATAATGTGAGTCAAATGATTTGCTCTTTGTACATAATTTCTGTTGAAGCTTTTAAAAGACAACGTGAAAAGCCTCTAAATGCTTGCCTTGGTTCTTCATTATGGTGGCATATTTGTGGTCCAGAGACAATTAAAATTAAAGAAATAATGGTCGCTAACATTTATTGAGTGCTTACTATATGCCTATTACTTTCATTGACGCAACTGATTCTGGTACCAGCCTCTCTAATTTGAGAAAGACGCTCCTCTTGAAAATTCTTCCTCTCAGTTTCAGACTAGACTATATCTTTTTCCTGGATGGGTTCCAGATCCCCCAGCAAACACTAGGTTATTCTACTTGGAGGCATGAAGGTAACAATTACACACAGTCACTGCCTTGCGAATCCTTACTTAGATGCTGTATATTAAGTAGGACATAGAAAGCTATTACATGCTTATCACTGCTTATAAGTATAGATTTTTAATTGTCTGTCTTTCTAGTTAGACAATAAACTTCTTGAGTTCAGAGACCATCCTATGTTGCCCAGTGTTGCATATCAGATTCGTAACATAGTTCTGGGCTCAAAAAATATTTGTTGAGTTAACAGTCTAATGGAAGAAACAGAGATATAAACATAATAATAAATGGTACAGGAACAAGAAGGAGAGATGATGTTGAAAGATGATGTTTGAAGACCACAGTATTACCCTTCTCTCTGAAACATGATAGCAATATGGTGGAATTCTATTTTCATATCTTAAATTTGATGATGGTAATAGTATTTAAGGTATAATAATACTTGAATCACAGTATGTGACTTTTAACTTTTTTAGTTGATTTTCCTACCCACATCTCATATTATAATCATAATCTTTCTGAAGGAAGTAAAGGGGGCATTGCCCCCATTTGTAAAGGAGGAAATTGAGGGAGCAATGTTCCTTCATTTTTGTTTTATTTTTTTCCAAGCTTTATTTAGATACGCTTGACATATACAACATTATGTGAGTTTAAAAGGTACAACATGTTGATTTAATAGACTTTCATATTGTGAAATGATTACCACAGTAGGAAGAGTTAATACCTTTTCCACCTCACATAATTACCATTTCTTTTTATGTGGTGAGAAAGTTTAAGGTCTACTCTCTAAGGAACTTTTGAGTATATAACAGTATTGTTAACAATAGTTTCCATGCAGCACATTATATTTCCAGAACTTATTCATCTTAACTGGAAGTTTATACCCTTTGGCCAACATCGTCCCCCATTCCCCGGCCCCTAGGAGTTACTATTCTAGTCTCTGTTTCTGCTTGGCTTCTTTACATTCCACATATAAGCGAGATCACACAGCATTTGTTTTTCTCCATCTGACTGACTTCACTTAGCATAAGGTCCTTAATGTCTATCCATGTTGTCCCAAATGGAAGGATTCTTTTCTTCCTCACGACTGAAGAGTATTTTAGTGTGTGTGTGTGTGTGTGTGTGTGTGTGTGTGCGTGCGTGTGTGTATACACAGCTGTATCTGTGTCTATATATCCTTATATGTCTATATGCCACATTTTCCTTATCCATTCATCTGTAGATAGACACAGGTTATTTCTCTATCTTGGCTATTGTAAATAATGCTTCAGTGACTGTGGCAGTGCACATATCTCTTTAAGGTCCTGATTTCATTTTCTTTGGGTACATGCAGAATACTGGGATAGCCATATAATATGGTAGCCTTATTTTTAATTTTCTGAGGAATGTGGTTATACCAATTAACATTCCCACCAATAGTGCATAAGCATTCCTTTTTCTCCACATCCTTGCTGACGTTTGTCATCTCCTGTACTTTTGATGGTAGCCATTCTAACAGGTGTGAGGTGATAACCTTTAACTCCTTATCAGATATATGATTTGCACATATTTATTCCCAATCTGTAGGTTGTCTTTTCACTTATTGATTGTTTCCTTTGCTTGAAGAAGCTTCTTAGTTTGATGCAGTCTGACTTATTTATCTTTGGCTTTTATTACTTGTGCTTTGGGTGCCATATTTTAAAAGTCACTGCCAACACCATTGCCAAGGAGTTTTTCCTCTATGTTTTCTTCTAGGAGTTTTATGGTTTCAGGTCCTATGTTGAAGTCTTTACTCCATTTTGAGTTCATTTTTGGGAATGCAGTATGATAGGGATACAATTTCAATCTTTTGCATGTGATAATCCAGTTTCCCCAACATTAATTATTAAAGAAACTATCCTTTGTGCATTGAGTATTCTTGACTTCCTTGTTAAATATTATTTATATGGGAAGCTTTATTTCTGGGCTCTTGATTTAGTTCCATTAGCCTGTGTCCATTTTTATGCCAGTACCATACTATTTTGATTATCATAGCTTTGTAGTATAGTTTGAAATCACAAAGGGCAGCGATATTTTGTTCCATGCTCTCTGGGCATAGCTGTTGGGATTAAAGAATGATACTGATCCAAGTTCAAGTAATCAATAAGCTGGTCTGATGCAAAGCGGGTAAAGAAGCTGGGAGACACAAGCATGGGGAGAGTAGCCATGTTATATAAATGGATGAGATTTTAAGGAGAGAGGCATAAGGTTCCTAGATCTGCCATGAAATGAACACAAGTCTCTTGTTTCTAAGACCTAGATGTCCAGGTTTTTTTTTTTAAGTTTATTTATTTGAGAGAGACAGAGATAACATGAGCAGGGGAGGCGCAGAGAGAGGGGGAGAGAGAGAGAATCCCAAGCAGACTCCGCACTGTCAGCACAGAGCCCAGTGCCTGATTCAGGGCTTGAATCTATGAAATCATGAGACCATGAACTGACAGAAAGTTGGAGCTTAGCTAACTGAGCCACCCAGGCACTCCACCTAGATGTCCAGGTTTTAAAAGCCAATCCTATTGCCTACAGGGACTTGGATGAATTGCTGTTTTTTGTAACCCTAGAGTGTGGTACAATACAGTCTCAAGCATGGTGCACAGGTGTGGTGATCAGCTCAGAGGCACTGCCAGCGCCAGGCTGACTCCAGGCCCAGCGGAACCGGAAACACTGATGGAAGGTCTCAGTATAGGATTCAGGCAAGGAGTAAAATGGCAGGGGACCCGTTACGCAAGCTGTAATACAGGCTTGAACTTGTGACCGTGGGTATGTCAGCAGTAAGATCGTACTGCCAGTCCGTGGACCAGTGAGTCTCTGTTCTGGGGCTTCCTTTTCCTTCCAAGCCAAGAACACAGTGGCTTCTGAACCTAGGACAGTATGGAGAGGGTTGCAGGGATCGACATGGACCCAGTTGTTCTCTCTCCCATCTCACCTCATCCTCTGCTCCTACTCATTGTACTTTCTAGCCAGATTGGCCTTTTTCAGTTTCTCAAGTTTTGCTCAATTTCCTTCCCCCAAAGACATTATTTTCTCTTTTCTCTTCTCTTCTCCTTCTTTAAGTACTGGGTTAAATGTCCCTTCCTCTGAATGGCTTTCTTTACTAATAATTCCCAAATATGCCACATCGCTACTTTTTCTTAGAGCCCTTAACAAAATTTGTAATCTTTACTTGCATGTTTATATGTTAAATGTATGTTTTCCCTCTAGACTTTACATTTCACAAGGGTAGAGCCTATGTTTGCCATAGTAATGTCTATATCTTTAACACCTAACCCTACTGGCACAGAATTAACCTTTAATAATATCTGACAAATGAATGCATAAATATGTGGGAATTAAAGTGACATAGGAGTAGAGAGTTGAACAGTCCATTATTGAACCACTTACTTACTTTTCATTCAATACAAGATCATTATGGTCACCTAAAGATAATTTTCTTCTTACTACAAAATTGTAATGCATTTTTAGTGGTTTTAGTCTCTCTGAATGCCTTTTGTTAAAGCTTAGAATCAAGGAAATATCTTTTCTTGACTGAATTTTCTTGGTGACTGACATCTACTGCATGATTCTATTAATGGCAGACTTAACAGTTGCATTTAAAATAATTTTTCAAAAAAGCTAGCTGTAACATACAATGTTATTTGTAAATAATGTATCCCTTTCCTTGAAAAATTCTACACTTCCTGATTTCAGTTGGAAATCTGAGTATCAAGAGCAGGAGTGACTCAGAAGTTTTTCTTCTTTTAGAATGTGCATTTAATCCTGATAGTCTAGTTTATGCTGGCCCTGTAGAATTCAACATGTCAAGAACAATTTTATCTGCTTTTCATATCAGATTCTATACCAAATTCACAGTTGGATCTAGCAGAAGGGAAGGCAGGGATATCAAAGAAACAGATGTTGGCATTGTAAAAGCAGATGCTCTATGTTTAATTTTACATGCCAAAAAAATTCTATTATTAAAATTCAACATCTGTCTTTTTAGAAGAATTACTCACTCTCAACCAGGTTGAAACTAAGTCCTAGTATTCAATTCCAGGATTTTTTTTCCCACTCAGAATGTTATACATTTGAAAATCAAGTCAATAAAAGATGCAAACCTCTCCCAATATTAGAAGGCCTTTATAGTGAAGTATGTAAGTAGCTTCAGACATGAAAATTTCCTCATAAGAATTGCATCTAATTTCTGTCTCCTGAGCACTCTTGGCTCCCTTAAAGAACCTGACAATGACAGGGATGCTAGTAAGAGACTACCCATTAGAAGGAAGCATGAAAAGGCAGCTTTGGTTTTTGTGGAACTGAAGTCTGAGCCCAGGAGTGTTCCTAGGGAGACTTTTGATCAGTAATGAAGGGAGACCTATCTAAGCTTGTGCTTTGAAATCCTGCATCCTTGATAAGGTCAGAGATACAGAGCTGGCTGCCCTAGGAACCTAATTAAAGCCCTGCCTATCTGAGAGAAATTAAACATTGGCAGGAAGGAATGTACCAGCAGCTGTCAGGAAGCCATTTCTTCAAGGACAGCCGCACCTTGACAGCACTTTAAAAGTGTTTTCCTCATCTGCTCTGCGAACTCCTAAAAAATCAGTCCTTTCATCTCTGATTTGACAGCTGGCCCTGAACAACTTAGTGAGTCACGGCTCCTTTTTCCATGTAGGGAACTGTGTTCATGCAAAGGCCTTCTCATTTGTGGCAACTCAAAGTTGCAATGATTGGACCACGAGGCAAGGGATGGCTCATTCATTAGGAGAAAGGGGAAGGGGAGGCATCATGGTGGTCAAGGAACCTGGGTTTCCACTGCAAAGCATGTTTAAACCGACTTTCAGAGCTTCACTGCAGCTTTGCACTTGGTTTTTATGGGAGAGGTTTGCAGAGTCTCTTTAACCTCACCTAAACTAGCTAGCAGGAGGGCACTGGGGCACTCAGTGTGTGTTGATTTGTTTTCAGACAGCCTGAAGGCTTGAAGGAAAGGGTGTAATTCCTTCTAAGTTTCCATAATATTTCCCAATGTGGCTTCTTGTGAGTCCACTGTGATTCCCATCAGGAAACTTCAAGAGGAAATTGCTTGTCATCTGTGGCTTTGGCGTCTAGATATCAGTGCCTGTAAGAAGAATTACGGTTTGACGGCAGCTTGAGGATGAGAACCCCCCAAGGGAGTATTCCGAGGACAAAAGAGAGAAATCAAAACCTTGTTAGGAAAGTCAGAGAAATAGGTATTTCTTCTACAAGAAATCGTGAAATGTATACTTCACTTCTTGCTGAAATGAAGACTGAATTTGAAAGTTGAGCAGCATGAACTTTATAAATATGCAAGATACTGATGTACTTAAAAGAAATCCATGGGGCAATGATTATAGTGGGGAGACTTCTCTCTCAAGACTACTGGGAATGTTTAAGAAAATAACGGTAGCTGTCCAGGGTAGGGTCTGGTACATAGTGTTGAGATCAGCATGAGAAGCAACAAACAAAAACCAAACATAAAAACACTTATTATATACAGCCATTTCTTTTAGCACTTGATATTTTAAAGCTCTCCTTTTAACTTGTATGTACTGAATTTTAGGATAAGTTCGTTCTAGCATGTTGGCTTCATACAGAAATGACTCTGACCTCTTTAAAAGTGCAACTGATTCTTTAGTCCAGCTTCAACTTGGGGAGCTGGACTAAACTGAGACAGAGTGATGGTAGCAACATTTTCTCCAGTATATAAAGAAAAATAACACAGACACCAGAAATATCCATTATTCTCTGATCCTTCCAAAGGACTGTGGGCTTTAACAATGCGCTCTGATTCCTTCGGATACACTGGGATTTCTGTAGGAAAAACTACTCAGATCTTCCTGGGTAAATGACAGGAGGCTTCACAGAGGTGCCAATATTTTGTCTGAGATCTAAAGGATGAGAAAAGTTTGCTGAAGTTGTAAAATAGGGACGGGTGGGCAAGCATGGTATGCTCAGGAGCTTACAAATTCTGCTCCTCCCTTTGTTCCCTAGAATTCACTCTTTACCCAGCACCCAAAGTGCCCCTTTTAAAACAAAAATCCTTTATATCACTCCCCTGCTTTGTACCCGCTTTTGGCTTTACAATTCCAAATCTCTTACTTGTCCCAGTCAACTCTCTCCCTGCCTCAAACGCACCAACCTTCTTTCTGTTTCTTGAACCTGCTGACCTCCTTTCCCCTCAGTCTTTGCCTTTGTTCCCTCTCCTAGGAAATTCTCTCCAAATGTTCAAAAGTTGACTTCTTGTAATTCAGGCCTTTCTTGTCCACCTTTCCAATCTACTTACTCTGTAACAGTTTCTGATTTATTTTATTCATAGCATTTATCCCTATTTGAATGTATTAATTTTGCTACTTGCCATCTCAATAAAGAAATATAGTAAGCACCATGAGAATAGGAACATGATCTAGCTTCATTAAATTTCTTGTTAAGACAGAATTGTCACACGTAGGTAGGTGCGCCACAAATGTTTAGTGAATGGCTGAGTAAAGAATGAAGAAATGGATATTTTTGTAATGTTGAAAAATAGTGGGAGTTTCAGAAAATAAAACCAAGAGGTAACAGATACTGGATAATTAAGGAAGTATGCTGTGTTAGGAAATTTAAACTCTACTCTGAAAGAGTGGAAGGACTGGATAATTTTGAGGATAATCAGTAGGTTGTAGCTAGTGGAGGAGAAGGGAAAGATCAGAAGGGGATGAAAGAAATGTATTCATCTCCCAGGGCTGCCATAACAAAGTACTACCAAGTTGTTTTAAGGGTGGCTTAAAACAACATAAATGTATTCTCTCATGGTTCAGGAGACTGGAAGTCTGAAACATAAGGGTTGGCAGGTTGATACCTTATGGAGCTCTGTAGATGTACCATTCCAGTCTCTGCCTCCCTGCCTTTCTCTCTTCCCTGCCCACCCCTTAACCCTTGTGTGTCTCTACATCTGTTTCTCTTCCTGAGGACACCAGTCATTGATTAGGGCCCACCCCAATCCAGTAGGACCTTCTCCTAACTATATCTGCAAAGACTTTATTTCCAAATAAGGTCAGGTCTGAGGTTCTAGAGAGACAATGAATTTGGGGGGAATACTATACAACCCAATATAAGAAATAACAAGGAACGAAATAATGTAGGTCTCTGTGATATATTTGGCTTTTACTCTGAGGGAGACACGAAGCCATAGGAGGGTTTTGAGCCAAGAAGTGACATGATCCGAATTGGATTTTAAAAGGATTGGTTTGGATGCTGTCTTTAGAATGGACTGTAGGGGGCAGGCATGGGAAGAGGAGGACTAGCTGGAAAATTATGGCCTCCTATTTTTACCAAAATAATTCAAATGCTAGAAGATGATGTTTTGGATTTGAGTAGGACCAAGGAAATGGAAAGTGATTATATTCTGGACATTTTGAAGGTAAAGACAACAGGATATTCCAGTGGCTTGGAGGTGGCATGGGGGAAAAAGACAGGAGCAAAGATTACTCAAAATGTTTGACCTCAGCCACTGAGGAAAGAAGTTGCCATTAACCAAAATGAGAAAGACTGTGGGCAGGACAGATTTATAAGAAATATTGGATTATCCATTTTTTATACAATTTCAGATGCCAATTAGATATGGAAGTGGATTTGTCATACAGTAACTGGCTATATAAGTCTCAGTGCAATGAAGAAGACTTGGATGGAGGCATCAGAGAGTAGGAGTCATGAATACATAGATGGTGTTTAAATCTGTAGGGTTGGGTGAGCCCCAAATGAAAAAGTGGGGATAGAAAAGAGGATCAAAAACTTAGGCCACTTCACCAAGATCAGAGATTGGAAAGAAGGTGAGAAGGAGCAGCTCGTGAGAGAACAGGAAAATCAGGTGAGTGAGGTGTCCTGTTATCTAAATGAAGAAAATGTCTCAAGACGGAGGGAATGATCGGGACACCTGGGTGGCTCAGTTGGCTAAGTGTCTGCCTTCGGCTCAGGTCATGATCTCCCAGTTTCTGGGTTCGGGCTCCGTGTAGCACTCTGTGCTGACAGCTCAGAGCCTGGAGCCTGCTTCGGATTCTGTGTCTCCTTCTTTCTCTGCCCCTCCTCTGCTCATGCTCTGTCTCTCTCTGTCTCAAAAATAAGTAAACATTAAAAAAAAAAAGGAGGGAATGATCAACTCTGTCAAATGCTGGGAGGAACATAAAGGAGACCAAACAATGAACACTGAATTTAGTAATGGAGAGGTTACTAGTTATCTTAATAAAAGCCCAGTTAGTGGAGTGGTGGAGGTGAATGCCAGAGAGGAAAGCCATGAAAATATAGGAGGAAAGGAATTGAATAAAATGGAGAATTTGTTATGAAGTTTTGCTGTAGAGCAATGGTTATCAATAGGGGAAATTCTCTTGAGGGGAAATTCAGTAATGTCTGGAGATATTTTTAATTGCCATAACTGGGGTCAGGGATACTACTGGCAACTAGGTGACAGAGGACAAGAGTTCTTCTAACATTTTACAATATACAGGATAGCCTTCATTAGCACATCCAGACGATTCTCCACCCTTCCTCACTAAAACTTAGCTTTGAAACTATTGCCATCTATCTCTAACACCCTCATCTCTTTTTTTAAGCAATTTTTTAAAAGTTTATTTTGAAAGAGAGAGAGAGAATATGAGTGGGGGAGGAGCAGAGAGACAGGGAGAGAAGGAGAATCCCAAGCAGGCTCTGCACTCTCAGCGAGGAGCCCCTGACATGAGGCTTGAACTCGTGAGAACCATGAGATCATGACCTGAGCTGAAATAAAGAGTTGGAAGCTTAACTGACTAAGCCACTGAGGCTCCCCATCTAACATCCCTTATCTCTTTATGAGGCAGTCGTCTAACATCCTCTAGATCATTATCCTTCATTTTTAGAAAAGTTTAACTCTCAGTTCACTGTCACAATAACAACTCTGATCCTAGTTGTTACTGATTTCAATATTCACACAGAAAATCCTTCCCTCATTCTTGGCCTCTTAGTTCCTTGAACAGCAACACCAGAAGAGAAATACTAATACTGTACGGCAGGGTTCTGCAAGCTGGGGGCCATGGGCCAAATCGAGTATATTGCCTCTTTCAAATGGCCTGTGGGCTAAGAATAATTTTAATACTTTACAAAGTTAAAAAATAAGGAAGAATATCATTCTGTGGCATGTGAAAATTTTATGAAATTCAGATTTTGGCATCCATAAGTGAAGTTTTACTGGAATACATCCAAGCCAATTTGTTTTTGTGTTGTCTATAGATGCTTTAACACCACAGTGGCACAACTGAGTCATTAAGACAGAAACGGTATGGCCCCGACCAGCCTAAAATACTTACTATTTGGCCTTTTGTGAAAAAAATGTATAGACTGCAGCTGTAAAGCAACACTTTTTGGGTTTATACAATATAGGGAGTTAAGGGGTAAAATTGCTAAGGAAAGAATAATAGTTCCTTTGTAATTCATGAGCATAGGTGTTTATTTTTTTCCAAGTTGTCTCTTTTTTAAAATAATTTTTTAATTTGAGTATAGTTAACATGTAATGTTATATTGGTTTCAGGTGTACAACATAGTGATTTCACTTCTCTAAAATTATACTATGCTCACTGTAAATGTAGCTACCATCTGTCACCCTACACAACTATTACATTATCACTGAGTATATTCCCTATGCTGTGCCTTTTAGTCCTGTGAGTTATTCATTCCTTAACTGGAAGCCTGTATCTCCCACTCCCCTTTGCCCGTTTTCCCATCTTTTCACCCCCCTGCCTTTCTGCTGGCAACCATCAGTTTGTTCTCTGTATTTATAGATCTAGTTTTGTTTTTTGTTTGCTTACTCTTTGTTTTCTTTTCTTTTGTTACTTCTTAAAAATTCTACATATGAGTGAAATCATACAGTATTTGCTTTTCTTTGACTTGTTTCACTTAGCATAATACCCCTCGTCCACCTTTGTTGTTGCAAATGGCAAGATCTCGTCCTTTTTTATGGCTGCACCTAGTTATTTCTTGTTCAAATGCACCTCAGATTCTCTTCGTTACTGATGATCAATATTTCCATGATACGAATCATTATTTTTAATGCTGTGCTCTTCTTGGTATATGTAACTGGATTACCTTTACCATAAGGCAGCCATCAGAGCTTGGAGATTTCTAACTATGTTGCTTCTCCATTTTCATTTGCCATTTTTTAAAAGCAGGATATGTCCAAATTCCTTATTCTGTAGGAGTTCTCCATTTACTCTGCAGAAGCATGTTACATGAGGAGGAAATAAAGTCTACAGCTGATATGCATTAAAGCGACTTGCTTTATTTCTGGGAGTTAAAACCATTTTGTCAAATAACTTAAAATAACCTTGCTCCTTTGGCAGAAATTGGACTTCCAGCAGCTGATGGTAAAACTGTTATCTGGAGGAGGGAATGATCAGTACATTTATTGTACAACATTCACAATCATCAGCCCTGTTGCAAATGTGCCCAAAATCATTTTCCATGGTATATTTTTAAATCTTTCACTTAGCCTAGTGAACTTTCTAAGTCAATCTGCGTGGAGAAACTTAAAGAAATTAAATAACCTCTTTTTCTCCCCACTTATTTTGATTTCCCATTAAACAATAGCAGCAGTAATTTAATAAGCTACTTCTGGTACAGAGAAGAGACCCTGGAGGGATTCTGAACCACCGACGTTTACTGGGGACTCCACATTCTTCTGCACTTTGACTTAGGATCACATGAGAAAATCTAGCTGGAGGAGTTTTATTTCTGGGACGAGTTAGAAGTAATTAAGCAGTGGACCAAAGAGAGCATATGAAGGAGGAGCCAAGGACAGGGTGAATTTGCAGGAAGGAAAGCAACACTGCAGATTCAAATTAAGAGAGGTAAACAAAGGTGTTTTGGGGACAAAAAAAAATAACCACATGGCTGTTCATAGGAGAGAGTTTAGGTAAAAGCCATATAGATGGTGTTGTATGTGGTGAATATTTTGAGGTTTTTGAGTCTGTTTAATTTAAAAGAGATTTATTCCCATTAGTAAACACACTAGTTGGGGAAATGCTGTAACAAAGAGTGAATTCTAACGAGATCTCTGACAAAAAGTTAGGGCTCTCTTGGAACAACCCGAGAGGGAGAAGGGGGGACAGGAATCCACCTGGCAAAATCACAGTAATGATCTCCTCATGTTGTCACTATCTTTTCCATTTCTTTAGACAAACGAGTCAGCCTCATCTAGACCAGTGGTTCATAGTTCTGGCTGAGTGGCCTGCACATTTTTGGTTGGGGGGTGGCCCAGGCAATGTTGTCATTTAAAAAAATCTCATGAAGTAACATGCCTGTGTTAGGAGGTATAAAATAGGCTATATTTTGAAATCATGTTATTCTTCTTAGGCCACTGAGGTAGCCTTCTCCTCCTCCTTTCTTTGAAAATATCTTTCAAGTAAGTATATGATCGAATACAGAGTCCTAAAGCAGTTTCCAAGAGCCTCATTGATTCCTGGGTTGTATAGAAACACAAGTGGTTTGTGGAGGACTCCCAAGTATGTGCAACAGCCCACCCCCTTTAGGATGCTTCTTGCATACTGAGTGGCAAGCAGGAAAAGCCATGATGTCAGACATGAAAGCGATGAAACAGTGCTGCGTCGGAGAAGTCAAGAGTCCTCATTTCCGTGCAAGGGGGGACGTTTTCGGTTCTCTGAATAGGACGTGGCTTTTGCTGCCAAGAGGGAGATCAAACTTCTTGGAAGATCAAGGCCACGAGGCAGTCAGTGGATGAGACAGGGAGCTGTAGCCCCAGCCGCCACGTCCTAGGTGGGTGAGCTGGTCCATGAGAGCCCGAAGCCGGAAGCGAATATCTCAACAGGAATGACATGGCTCACCCGGAAAGGGGTGCTTCAGGCCTCAGCACGCTCCGGAGCCGCCTTGGGAGCGTGCACCCACAGGCTACTAAAGTTGTTTGTACAGACCTCCCATGGGAGTTCAGTAATTTCCAATAAATAAATGTATCAAAGATCCCTTTTAAGTATGACATATGACAATGTAGATCTGTTCAAGGGACTTGAACATGAGAAATTGCCTTGAAAAGATGAACCTTCCCTGGCCAAATTAATTCTAATGTGCAGCCAGGGTGGAGAACTACTGAGCCAAGCAATTGTTCTTCAGTCTCAGTAGTATTCATTTTGGGCTGGTAATTCTTTGTTGTGGAGGCTGTAGGGGCTCTCCTGTGCATCTTGGCGGGGGGGTCAGCAGCATCCCTTGCCTCTAATTATTAGATGCCAGTAACACTTTTGTCCATCATGTTGGGGCAACTGAAAATCTGTGCAAGCATTGCAAATCCCCCTGGGGGGCAAAGTTGCCTCCAATTGAGAACCTCTGTCTAGATCAAATTAAACCCGGAATAATGAGAAAGGTGCTCTGGCCTGCCTTGCAATTCCTTTATGGAAGAGGTGATGCCTTAAATGAAATATTTTAATAATATTGAAAATTGGTGCAGCCACCATGGAAAACAACTTGGAGTTTCCTCAAAAAAAAAAAAAACCCCAAAAACCGCCATATGATTCAGCAATAAGGAAATGAAATCAGTGTCTAGAAAAGATACGTGCATTCCCATATTCATTGCAGCATTATTCACAATAGCTAAGACACAGAAACAACCTAAGTATTCATCAGTAGATGAATGGATAAAGGAAATGTGGTATATATGCAGTGCAGTATTATTCAGTCATGAGAAAGAAAAAAATCCTGCCATTTGCAACAACAACACGGATGAACTTTGAGGGCATTATACTAAGTGAAATAAGTTAGAGAAATACAATGGCTGTATAATCTCACTTATATGTGATATCTAAAGAAGCCAAACTTATAGGAACAGAGAGTAAAACAGTGGTTTCCAGGGGCCAGAGGGTAGGGGAACGTGGAGATGCTGGTCAAAGGGTGCAAACTTCTAGCTCTAAGATGAATAATTTCAGGGGACCTAATGTACCGCATAGTGACTATAGTTAATAATACCTGTTAAATATGATTAGATCTTAAATGCTTTTAACATGCACAAATGGAAATTATGTGGAGTGATAGATGTATTAACTAACCTTATATTGGCAATCATTTTGCTATAGATATGTGTATCAAATCATCACATTGTACATCTTAAATTTACACAATGTTATATGTCAAGTACACCTCAAGAAAGCTGGGAAATTTTTTTAAACTTCAGATACACTGAATACTATGAATAATATGGGCCTTGCACTTTCTCTTCATATTTTATATTAATCTGTACAGATAAAGATGCCTCCTTGACTTGAAGATATCCTTTAGGTGTGGCTTTTTTTTAAATTTTTAATTTTTTAATTTTTTAGGTTCTTATATTTATTTTTTTCATAATATTTTATTGTCAAATTGTTTTCCATACAACACCCAGTGCTCTTCCCCTTAAGTGCCCTCCACCATCACCACCACCTCTTTTCCCCCCTCCCCCTTCCCCTTCAACCCTCAGTTCTATTTCAGCAGTCAATAGTCTCTCAAGTTTTGCATCCCTCTCTCTCCCCAACTCTCTCTCCCTCCTCCACTCCCCCTGGTTCTCCATTAGGTCTCTCCTGTTTTCCTTTTAGACCTATGAGTGCAAACATATGGTTTCTGTCCTTCTCTGCCTGGCTTACTTC
>NC_043712.1:29360295-29434961 GCF_006229205.1 Suricata suricatta | reverse complement strand
TTATTATCGAAAAATGTGGGTTTAGAGTCATTGTGTTCTCCCTAGAATTCATGTTTATAGTGGTGTCTCTGGCACCTTGTATTCTTTGGGATCTTTCCCTCATAGAGTCCCTCTTAAGATTTCCTGTAGGGCTGGTTTGGTGGTCATGAATTCTCTCAATTTTTGTTTATTTGGGAAAACCTTTATCTCTCCTTCTATTTTGAAAGACAGGCTGGGTAGAGGATTCTTGGCTGCATATTTTTTTCTGCTCATCACATTGAAGATTTCTTGCCATTCCTTCCTGGCCTGCCAGATTTCATTAGATAGGTCTGTAACCACTCTGATTGGTTTCCCTTTGTATGTGAGGGCCCTTTTCTCCCTAGCTGCTTTCAGAATTCTCTCTTTATCTTCATATTTTGCCAGTTTCACTATGATATGTCGTGCTGAAGGCCGATTCAAATTATGTCTTAAGGGGATTCTTTGTGCCTCTGGAATATGAATGTCTATTTCTTTTCCCAGATTTGGGAAATTCAGTTATAATTTGGTCAAGTATCCCTTCAGGCCCTTTCTCTTTGTCTTCCTCTTCAGGAATTCCTATGAGCTGGATGTTGTTTCGTTTGATTGTATCACTCAGATCTCGAATTCTCCTTTCCTGCTCCTGGAATAATTTCTCTCTCTTTTTTTCAGCTTCCTGTTTTGCTATAACTTCTAATTCACCTATTCTTCTCTCTGCCTCGTCAATCCTTGAGGTGGCTGCCTCCGGTTTGTTATTCACCTCACCTATAGCCTTTTTTAACTCATCAGTTGATTCTTTGATGCTTTTCTCAACCCCAGTGATTAATCTTATGACAAGCTTTTTAAATTCTTGATCTGATATGTTGTCTAGATCTGCCTTGAGCAGTTCTGTGGCTGTGACTTCCTCTTGGAAGTTCTTCAGGGGAGAGCTTCTTCGTTTTGTCATTTTTGCTAGTTTTCTGTCTCTTGTCACCTTTAGAAAGCTCGTTGTGCACTGTGCACCTATTAATATTTCTCTGTTAAAGGAGGCTTATTGACTGTTCAGGGCCTGTCTTTTCAAGAAATATTCTCTTAATGGTGTCTCTCGGTTTCTCTTGTTGTGCCTGTGAGTATTTTATTTCCCTACTCTGCAATATTTGGGACTCACCTTTTTGCACACTTTGTCTTGTTTCTTGGTGTAGTCCTAAGAAGGAAAACAGACAGACAAACACAGAGGGAACAGAAGCACACATACACACAGACAAATCAAACAAAGAAACACATTAAAGGGGGGAAAGAAAAGAAAGAAAATGGGAAGGAAAGAGACGGAAAGAAGAGAAGAAGAGAAAATAAAAAGAAAAGAGAAAGAAGAAAAAAATTAAAAAAAATATAAAAGGGGGTCAGAGACAACAAAGGACAGTAGACAGTTTAAAAGTGTATGAACAGTTGAGGAGAGAGGTAAGGATGAGATGGCTTAGGGCTGGAAGCTGTTCCTTCCCTTGCGCCGCCCGGGTTTGGGATTCCGGCTACCCAGCAGTTATCTATGGAGTGGGTTTCTCTCTCCAAGCGTGGCCAAGCATTCTTTACTTCTTCCCCAGAGACAGTACTATGAGCGTGTTCAGACTCTCTGTCTCTTCTCTTTGTCTCTAGGGCTCCGCGCACTTGCCCTGCGTTGGGCTGGGGCTCCTGCCTCCCCTGCCTGTCCTGGGCTGTCCCATTTTCAGATCTCCCCAGTTTGCACTCTCTCACTCAGGTATCCTTGAGGTTCTTTTCTTTCTGGAGTCCGTATTTTCTCCTTCCACTCTTGCAGATGAAAGTAATGTCTTTCTCCGTTCGATAGATAGGGTGGACGGAATTTACAGAGCTCCCTTCCTCTCCTCTAGATCCACATTCTTATAATGTTTTCCTTGAAAAGGGTGGGAAGAACTTCTCAATTTCCCCTCATTTTTCCTTTCCAAAAATTTCTTATTGGGTTTCAAAGGAGGGAATAAGTATGACCACAGGAATTAAGAACAAAATCCATGCCCAATCAAAGTCGCACTTTTTCTTAATCTTTGCTAAAGGTAGCAGGTGGGAGACTAAGTTCAGATCAGTGATCCAATTAATCTAAGTCTTGAGAATAAATCAAGATATTGTGTAAAGAGAGAGCAACTCCCAAATTGATAATCATATCTCACTATGATTAGAGTTTATTAATTGGATAACACAAAACAAAAGGCAAGACAGCTGAAGAGTCTCACAAAAATCCCCAAACAAACCCCAAATGAGAGCAATTTGCTAGATACTGCAAAGAAGCAAGCAGATAAAAAAAATAAAATAAGAGAAAAGATGTAAGGTTTTCATAGGGTCTCACTCTACTTTTTTATTAACTATAATCAGGAAAACTATAAGATGGTGCAGTATTTCTTTT
Organism: Suricata suricatta; assembly: GCF_006229205.1. Lineage (NCBI taxonomy): Eukaryota > Metazoa > Chordata > Mammalia > Carnivora > Herpestidae > Suricata > Suricata suricatta. The sequence continues at coordinate 29,432,578 of NC_043712.1, read as the reverse complement.
TAATGATCTGGACAATCCAATCAATTACCCTAGAACTTCCCTGTACCTCCTTCACTTGGTCCAACTGTAGTGATTACCACTGAACCAAGGGCATCCTCAGTTTTCTCACTTTTATTGGCAATTTAAATTTTAGTAGAAGCTGAGGTATCCATATTTGGTTTGATACATTCTGCCTGGACATTTTGAAAATAATACCATGGAAAGTAATTAAAATAGATTCAATTAGTGACAGAAACTGGAGTATATGTGGTGGTATAATCTCTTAAAAATCTCTTAAAAATAAAGAAAGTAATTTCCATAGGTTTTTGAAAAGGAAATTTGCTACATATCTACATATCTTTCCCTATTTTTTTCAGAAAGTGAACATACCAAAAATTAATCATAATTACCTTTGGGGAGGACTAGAGGGGTAGGGAGGTTTTAGATGAGAGGAACAGAGGAGGAGTACTTAATTTTTTAAAGGTTTATTGCTTGGAGTTTTTGCCTATGTAGATTTTTTTATGGGGATGTTTTTATTTAAAAATTTCTGTATGAAAATATCTATTATTTTAGAAATAAGCACAGGCTTTAAAAATCATACATTTGCATGTTTAAAAAAATCTGTCTGAACCTTACTTAGGTGAATCCATAGAATGTCTTAAGTTTAATTCTTTGTATTGTGTATCTATGGAAACAATAGAGTATTTTATAATAATCACCGTGCCAACTGGGGAAACATCTGATGAGTTATTTGGCACAGTGATTGCACACCTGGCCCTTGCCCCTTAGTCTTAATCTTGTTCATTTTCAGTTAACTGACAGCTTCATTAAATCATTCTTATTTATGCACGACTGAAGCTGGAATGCATGTTGCCCATTGATGTGCTAACCATCTTATCAGCAAATCTGCTTTGCTCTGAGATGAGTAAACATCATTATTAAATTTGTTATTTGGCCCACGTGGCAGGACTTCAAGCCCAAGAATGTCACACTGGAACCCATGCTTTTATAAGATACTTTATATCTATGGAAATGGTTTCCTGATATTCACAGTAGGAAAAGCCCATGATAACATTAAGACACAGTCTTATCAATTCTTTGCCAAAGTCTTTGGGTCTATGAAACAAGAATTTTTTCACAGTTGCTTAGAAGTGATCTGGCAGTGAAGTATGAAGGTTAAATGATTGGGCTTTGGGAACAGACACACTTTGGCTCTGTTCTCTACTTACCACTTGAGAGCTATTTAACCTTGAGCAATTTATTTAACCTCTCTGAACCTGAGATTCTTCATCTATAAAATGCTGATAATATTACCTTACTTTATAGTGTTGAACTGAAATTAAATGGACAATTAATTTAAAGCATTTAATGCTCAATTATTATTGCTATTAATATTTTCATTGTTTCACACTTTCCCCATATTTATGAAAACTTAGTTCATACAATGAGATTTGCCTAAAAGTGCAATCTAAATCACTTAAAACTTTGAGGCTAATAATAATAATAATAATAATAATAATAATAGCTAACATTCACTGAACTCTTTCCAGGCACTTTTCTTTCATTCTATTATTAAATTTTCCACAACATTGGACTTTTTCTGGCTAAGATGGACGAGCAAGGACATGATTTACCCTTCTGTCTGAAATAACTAAAAATATCACACAGTATACGAACAGTTTTCAAGACATTGTACATGAAGCAATGGAAGAGAGAAATCCCTGAGAGATGGGAAACAATTGAGGTGAGCTTTACAGTTTTCCTAGTTTACTGACTTGAGAGCATTTCCACGCCATAGTATAGGAAGGAGGAAATCCAGGTCTACCCCAAGGCACTTCTTGAGGACAAAGATGAAAGTCTGAAAAGACCAAGGTAGCTGGAATTAATGGGACAGAGTATTAGAGAAAAGGAGGAGTCACAGAGAACTCTGGAGATCTGAGGAGATTCTGCTCCACCCCCCCACACCTGGGTATTCAGCAGAGTTCTGATCAGCATATGCATTTGAAGAAACCATTGAGGCATGGGGGAAAGAAAAATTTGAATGGATTGTAGGGAACCGTAGCTGGCACACAGGGCCTGAAATAGTGCCTAACACTATTAGCAAGGTTGGAAACCCCATAATTCTTGAGTATGGGATAGAGCCTTCCGAAGGGTCTTTCCTCGGTAATGGGAGTCATAATTCTAGATTAAATGTGGCTCTGATTCTGCCTGACAAATGTTAAAAGCAAGGCCCAAAAGGATCAGTCTCTTTCTAAGTGCATTCTGGAACAAAGCTCAAGAGTATTTATTGACATGAAAAAGAAATCTAGGACCAGATGAGATAAAATTCACAAACTCTGACATTCAAAAAAACACTATCAGGTGATATAGCATGAAAGTACAATTCATAATAAGGAGAAATATCACTACATTAAAACTGACCAGAAACTGCCCCCAGATGTTAGAATCAGCAGACACTGATGTTGAAACAGTTATTGTTACTGCATTTTATATGTTCAGAAACTAAATGAAAGATTGAACGTGTTAAGTAGAGGTGTGAAAGATATTTTTTTAAAAACCCAGATTGAAATTCTATAGATGGAAAGCTGACCTTGCCCGGCTGGCGATCATCTGGAAACAGCGGGAAGAGGCTGCCAGGAAGAAAGAAGAAGAGAGGAAAGCAAAAGACGACGCGACCTTGTCAGGAAAGCGAGTGCAGTCGTTGTCCCTGAATAAGTAGCACAGCCTGTGGGAGGAGGCACCCAGGACCTGGGCCGCTCTGCCAGGACCTCTACCACGTCTCGCCCACCCTGCCCTGGCGCCACTGCAGCAGCCCCTCACGGCAAGAAGCCCCCACCCTGGCCTGGGGCCTCCTTTTCATCTTGGCACAGAAATCGTTTGGGGGGGGATGGTGGGGGGTGCTGGGGGAAGGGGCAGCTGCCATCTTTGAGACAGAGAGATGTGGGACAGCATTTCATATGTAACCATTTAAATGTTTTTGCTGTTTTTAGAATTCAGAACTCTTGTTGGGGGAGCCTGGGATGAAAAGTACACTGGATGGGAATTAATGACAGACTGGACACTGCAGGTAAAAAGATTAGTGAATTACAAGACACAGAGATAGAAAATATCTATAATGAAACACAGAGGGGGAAAGGAGTAAGTAATGATGATGATGATGATAGAATGCATTAGTGAGTTGTGTGACTACTGTAAATGACCTATTATGTGTGTAATTAGAGTCCCTAAGACAGGAGAGGCAGACAAATATTTGAAGAAACAAGGGCTGAAAATTTTCCAATTAGATGATCCCACAAATGCAAGAAGTTCAGTGAACCCCAAGTACAAGAAATGTGAAGAGAATTATACCAAAATACATCATAAATACATTTCCCAAAACCAATGACAAAGAGAAAATCTGAAGAGCTGCCAGAGAACCAGACACATTATGTACTGAGGAACACAGATAAGTATGGCAGCAGATTTCACACTGGAAGTGATGCAAAAGAGAAGACAGTGGAGAAACATCCTCATGGTTCTGAAAGAAAAAAAATTTGCCAACCTACAATTCTATACCCAGTATAAATGACTTTCAAAAAGCCAAAAAGTTTATTGTACTATACCAAATGTCAGTGTGATGCTAAACAAAGGACTATTTTAAACACCCCAGTTAAGGGCAGAAATTGTCAGGATAAAAAAGTAAAACCCAACTATATGTTACCTACATTAAATGTACAAATGGATTAAAAGTAAAAATATGGAAAATTAGAAACGAGCTAAAATAATCACAAGGAAGATGAAGTGACTATATTAATGTCAAGTCAAAGTAAATTTCAGAGCAAAGATTTTTACAATACTACTATGAGGGAGGGTAGTGTACTAGGGTTCTCCAGAGGAACAGAAACAATAGAATGTAAAATCTATCTGTCATCTATCTATCTATCTATCTATCTATCTATCTATCTATCTACCTATCTATCATTCTAAAAGAGATTTATTCTTATGAATTGCTGACATAACTGTGAGGGCTGGCAATTCCAAAGTTTGCATGCAGGCTGGCAAGCAGCAGACCAAGGGAAAAATTGCTGTTGTAGTCTTGAGTCTGAAAATAGTCAGGAGGCTGAATTACTTTCTTCTTAGGGGATTTGTCTTTTCTTTTAAGGCTTTCAACTGACTGGATGAGGCCCATCCATATTATGAAGGGTAATCTGCTTGACTCAAAGTTTGTGTTAATCATTTCTTAAAAATACTTCACAGCAGTATCTTAGACTGGTATATGAACAAATAAGTAGGTAGCACAGCCAGCTAAGTTGACACATAAAATTAACCATCACAAGTGGGTAATATTTTTAGTCTAATTTATATTATTTTTTAAAAAGTTTATTTTTTGTGAGAGAGGCAGAGACAGTGTGAGTGGGGGAGGGGTAGAGAGAGAATCCCAAGCAGGTTCTGCACAGCCAACTCAGAGCCCGATGTGGGGCTTGAACTCAGGAAACCATGAGATCATGACTTGAGCCCATACAAAGAGTTCAATGTTCACCTAGGTGCTCCCCTAATTTTTTTTTATTGAAGTATAGTTAACATATGGTGTTATACTAGTTTCAGATATAAGATTAATTCAAGAATTCTGTACAGTAGACAGGGCTCATATTTACCATCTGTCACCAAACATTATTACAATCTTATTGACTATTCCCTATGCAATCCGAGTATCCATTGTTACATAAATGGATAAAGAAGATGTGGCATATATACAGAATGGGATAGTAATCAACTATAAAAAAGAATGAGATCTTGCCATTTGTGACAACATGGATGGACCTAGAGGGTATTGTGTTAAGTGAAATAAGTTGGACAAAGAAAGGCAAATACCCATATGACTTCACTTATATGTGGAATTCAGCCTCATTGATGAACATGCTAGGGCTTTAAGATTAGATAACTCGCTCCTGGACACATGGCTAGTAAGTAACAGAACATACTCAACTCAGGGAGGCTGCCTCTAGAAAGTATACTCTTAATCAATATGTTAAACTGAAAAATGCCAACATTACAATATAGAATTATCTCCTCCTTTGATACCAACTCTGACACCTTTGTTGAATCTCTGTATATGACACATTTGAGGGATAACTGGTATTTCTTAGGTTAAATTTATTAGGTGAAATTAGATTCTTTTACTATAAAGTTTATTTCAGGATTATTCTGTACTTAGCTGATGGATGAATGCAGCATAAAGGTAAACTCAGGCTGAGAAAAATATCTTACATTCATTATGTATCTATTATGAGCAGACACATTTTATATGTCTATTACTTAATTTTAGAACATAGTAGGTGTTCTATAAACTTTATTTCCATTAAAACACCAAATGTTGTGGGTCCATTTAGGAGTATTCCTTTTTTAAATATTGTTCTGAAAGATTTCTCTTGTATATTTAATTTAATTAATAAAAATTAAATATGCTTGATGTGTACAACATGATCATTTGATAGACGTATACCCACTGAAATGATTACTACAGTCAATTTAATTAACATATCTTCTCATCAAGGTTCTGTACCCTTTAAATTTATTTTTTTAGTGATAAGAGCATCTGAAATCTATTCTTTTAGCAAATTTCCAGTATTCAACATAGTATTATTAACTATAGTAAACATGTTCTGTATTAGATCTTTAGGTTACTGTATATTATATTCATCCTATATAACTGCAACTTTGTACCCTTTTACCATCTTCCTATTTCTCCCACTTCTCTCCATCTCCATACCACCATTCTATTCTCTGCTTTTATGTATTTCACTTTTATTTATTTCACATTCAAGTGAGATCATTCAGTTACTGTCTTTTTGTGCCTGGCTTATTTCACTTAGCATATATCCTTTATGTTTATCCATGTTGCTGCAAGTGGAGGATCTCCTTCCTTTTCAAGGCCGAATAATATTCTATTGCATATTATATATACATTATATAGTATGTTATATATGGATATTTATATATATATCTATAAACACATCACGGTTTCTTTATTCTTTCATCTGTTGATGAATACTTGCCTTGTGTTTTGTTTGATTTGCTTTGTTTTTGTTTGAATGGTAAAAATAAGCAATGAAGTATTTCCAAACATATTTCATACAAGAATGTCATTTTGGTTTTCTCTCAACCACAGTTTTACAGATTTCCAACTGTGCAGTGGAGTTTATGCAGCTCAATCAGTCAAATGCATCTTTATATCTTTTATAGTATTGAGCCCCAAATAGTTAAACAAGAAAATTCCAGAGCTAATTCATGCAAAGAAAATGTTGAATGATGAGTTACATAGGAAGAATAGTGGTGACCTTATTTCTTAATGTGTTACCATCCTCAGCTCAGAGCCAAATTTGAAGATCCTCTTCCTGCCAAAAAGAAGTGGGATAGCCCCCTGCCCATCACACAGTAGAGCAGAAATACTGATTCTCCAGAACATGGGCAGCGAGCCAGAAGATAAAGACACAGAGAAAAGGGTCTGTCCCACTATGCAAGTGAAAGCAGAAATAATTTCTCTGGAGAAAAGTAGTTGGTTGTAGACATTTATTAGAAGGTATTGGAAGGTTCATAAGAATTCTCTCACTTAATCCTATCAGACAGAAAATGAAGCTGACGATTTTCTGCAATTAGTAACAGGTATTGAATGCAAGGAAACAATCATCCCATTACAGACTAGGTTGGGTCAATAATGGGGTAAGATCAGCACCAGCCAAAAGTGAGTGAAGGAGCAAAATCCAGAGTAAGACAGAGTAGACAATGTTGTGTTAGTCAAGCCAGGTTAAGAGTTTTTCCAGTTCTTTAGGTAAAATGTACAAGGCAATTCCCTTCATTTAATGACTCACCAAATATTTTTTGAGCACCTACTCTGTGCCAGCCCCTGGACTGCATGCTGGAGAGAAATTGAGCAAAGTAGACAGGGTCCTTGCCTCTTTGTAGATTATAGTATAATGAAGGAGGCAGATTACGAAAATAATCAAAATAGGAGTGCCTCGGTGATTCAGTCTGTTGAGAGTCTGACTCTTGATTTTGGCTCAGGTCATGATCCTGCAGTTTATGAGACTGAGCCCTGAGTTGGGCTGTGTGCTGACAGCATGGAGACAGCTTGGGATTTTCTCTCTCCTCCTACCCCTGCCCCCTGCCTCTCTCAAAATAAATAAACTAAAAAAAAAAAAAAAGGAAAGAATCCAAATATAAATGTAAAATCACAACTGTGAAAAGTCCTCTCATCATAGGGCCTCCAGTCCGGCTGCCCTCTTGCCTGGGAACACATTTCCCTCTTTCACCCTTTTTAAGTGGTCGCTCAAATCTTGCCTTCCAAATGAAGCCGCCACCCAACATCCATCACTGGTGTTCCTAATCCCTGTGCCCTACACTTTTTTTTCATAGAGTCTATCATCTCTTAACATACTAGTTTATACACTTATTGATACTGTCTCTCTATTGCTAAGATATGTCTCTTGAAGGCAGGGACCTCTTTTTTATTCATCGGGGTCATATCCTGAGTACCTAGAACAGTACCTGACACATTGGAGGTACTCAGTATTAAGCGAGTGAATAAATGAGGTTATGAGAGTGTATCAAAACTGTGGTCAAAGTGATTTCAAATTGGTATAAAGGACTTAACTCCATTGTAAAATGCATACTGTTTTTATATAATTGACTCAGATTTTTCTGTTTTCTCAAATAATTTCTTCATTCTTCACACAACAAGAACAATCCTAAAATTTGTATGGAACCACAAAACAGTCAGATTAGTCAAATCAATCCTGAAAATGAAAAAAAAAACCTGGGAGTATGACAATTCTTGACTTCAAACTATATTACAAAACTGTAATCATCAAGAAAGTCTGATACTGCATACTGGCACCAAAACAGACACATAGATCAAGGGAGCAGAATAGGAAACCCAAAATGGACCCACAACTATCTGGTCAACTGATCTTTGATAAAGTGGGAAAGAATATCCAATGGAAAAAAAGACAGTCTCTTCAGCAAATGGTGTTGGGAAGACTGGACAGCTACATGCAGAAGAATGAAACTGGACCACTTTCCTACACCACACAAAAAATAAAATCAAAATGATTGAAAGACCTAAATGTGAGACAGGAAGCCATCAAATCCCAGAGGCAGCAACATTTTTGACCTCGGTCAGAGCAACTTCTTACTAGACACATTGCTGAAGGCAAGGGTTTCAAACAAAAGCAACCATGAACTATTGGGACTTCATCAAGAAAGGGGAACCCTCTTGCACTGACGGTGGGAATGCAAACTGGTACCGCCACTCTAGAGAACAGTATGGAGGTTCCTCAAAAACTAAAAATAGAACTGCCCTATGATCGAGCAATTACACTACTAGGTATATACCCCAAAAAACACAAAAATAGGGATTTGAAGGGGCACATGCACCCAAATGTTCATAGCAGCCTTATCAATAATAGTCAAATGTCCATCGACTGATGAACAGATAAAGAAGATGTGGTATGTATATATGTATATGTATATATATATACATATACATATATATATGATGGAATATTACTCAATAATAAAAAAGAATGAAATTTTGCCATTTGCAAACACATGGATGGAGCTAGAATGTATTATACTAAGTGAAATAAGTCAATCAGGAAAAGACAAATACCATATTATTTGACCCATATATGGAATTTAAGAAACAAAAGAGATGAACATATGGGAAGGGGGGGAATAAAAATGAGGGAAACAAACCACAAGAGACACTTAATGATAGAGAACAAACTATGGGTTTAGGGAGGGAAGTAGGTGGGGAGATGGGCTAGATGGGTGATGGGTACTAAGGAGGGTACTTGTTGGGATGAGTACTGGGTTTTGTAAGTAATCAGTCACTGAATTCTTCTCCTGAAACCAATATTGCCCTGTTTGTTAACTAGCTAAGGTTTAAATTAAAAAAAATATATAATTTCTTCATGAAATCCCAAGAATTCTTAAAGGAAGGAAAGAAAATAAGAAGGCAGCAAGCCTTCTTGCTCTTCATTGCAATTCTGATACTCAGATTGTGCCAGCCAGGAATGTGACAGAATGTTGCTTTGCAGAATGTTGCCTTAATGTGGTTTATTTTTAAGTGATCTATCTGTGTACACATTTAGCATTATATACCTAGAGATGTGTGACATGGTTTAGTATGCATTATTTTCATGATGTATCATAGTACTTCCCTGGCTCCTGAGCTCTCAAAACTTTTCCATTCTTCATCTTTTAACATGTATAATTTTATTGCAATGCTTAGTTACTTGATTCTCTCAATAATTATTTTCATAAAAACTGTAATTTATGTAACATTCCCTTGGTTTACAGAAAGGAATATTTGAGCTTATAATTGTCTTGGAGGACCTAGGTTACATGGTTACAATCCCTGCAAGGGATCTTCAGCACATAGTGAAGCATTGATTATGTGCCAGCATCTGGAGATTTGAAAATGAGAAGACACAGAGCATCTTCCAGGAGTTGCTTGGGTCTATTAGCCTTGGAATTGAGTCATTAGGGATGGTTCACTGCAGCCTAAATTCTGGGCCAATAATGTGTAAGCGGTATCATAATTTAAGGAGCCTGGTGGAGCTAAAATTTTCTTGTTAATGGTGGTTACTCCCCCCTTTCTCTAGTGGCCCCTCAGTACTTACCAGGATTCTATGTAGAAACCAAATCTGTGTGTAACCAGCTGTCTTTATTCACAAATCTGGGCAGTCATTGACATGGGTTTTATTAGAAACATGTCTTCCACCCTCAGACAATTAATAAGGAAGTCTTCTAGTCTTAGATGTAAGCAGAGGTCTAATTGTTCTGAGAAGGGTTTTAGGTTTAGTAGTTCAGCATGGTTGGGGCACACGTGGGTGGGCAGTACTAGCGGAATAGAAGATGAGGCTGGGGAGACTATGGGGAGTCAGATCAGAAGAGAAGGCTATTCTACACTGAGGAGTCTGAACTTTATCCTGAGAACAGAAGGGTTCTGTTGAAGCATTTTATTTATTTATTTATTTATTTATTTATTTATTTATTTATTTACTTCGAATCAGGGGAATAGTAGAATAAGATTTGTATATGTGGAGAATCACTATGGACACAGCATAAAGAAAGGACTGGCAGGATGGCAGGATGAGATCCAGGAGAATGGTGGTGACCTGGGATGAGAAAAATGGCAATGGAAAGGAAGTATAGAAGTAGTCTTGAGGTGGGTGGGCAGGGAACTGGAGAGGGAACAGCAGAAGATGATACCCATATATATTTCTGGCTTGAGCACTTACATGTCATTCTGAGGACAAGCAGCTCATTTGGGAAAATGATATTGAATTCATCTGTGGATGTACTGAATTTCACTACCTGTGGGCCATCAAAAATATTGCCTGTTTTAATAGTTAGGTATGTGTCTCTGGAGTTCAAGAGAAATACTTGGATGGAGGTAAAGCTTTGGTATTTTTTAGCACTTATTTACCAGGGTGAAGGTGTGGAATGAGAAGAAAAAAGACACAATACTGTGGTTTATACTGCAGGGCAAAGAATAAGATCCTGTCAATGACACTGAGATGGAGTTGGCAGAGAGTAAGAAGAAAACCACATCCGTAAGTGATGGACCCATTATAGCTTCTCTCATCTATGTGGATCCTAAAGTTCTCCAGGACAATGGCAGAGTGGAGATGAAGACAGTTACTGCCAAGGTCTTTCATGAGGGAGGAGAAGGATCAGGTGATAGTAGATGATGTGACTGTTGGTGAGTAGAAAGGAAGAATGTGACTGGATGACAGGATGGCACACCCTTCTTGAGGGTTAGAAATAGTGTTGGGGATGGGAGAGAATGAGGAACCTTCCTTTGAGAAGGTTGCAGGAAAAATAAGATTTTGAAGGGAGTGCTTATAGGCGAATGATTGGGTTTCCCAGAATTCAAATGCTGAAATTTAATCCCCAAGTGACAGTATTCAATCCCCAAGGACACACCAGAGGGCTCCCTCACTTCTTCTGTCATGTGAACATACAGCAAGACACTGTCTCTGAATCAGGAAGCAGTCCTTGCAGGAGAATCATTGACACTTTGATTTTGGACTTAGCCTCCAAAATAGTGAGAAGTAGATTTCTATAGTTTAGAAGCCAGCCAGTCTAGAGGACTATGTTATAGTAGCCTGAAATGGCTGAAACAAAGTTTAACTTATGGCATGAGAGGGATGAAGCAAGCAGTGAAGACTGTGGATAGAGAGGGATTTTATAACTCAGAACTTAAGATTCTAGAGGACACACTGGAAAGGTTTGGGACAGAGGGGAGAGCAATGGGGGCTGCTGTGTTAAGGGGAAAGCAGCGCAGGGTATTATGGGCTGGTGATACAGTTAAAGATAGCCAGTAGAAGGCTTTCTTTGGGTGCTTATATAGAGAGCAGAGATTTGAGGCAGGTGGGTTTAATTGTTAAGTTTCTTAGAAGTCATCTTTGGCCAAAAGATGACCCTAGCTTCTAATGGAGGAGTAGATCTTGAAGTGGAATAAGTGACCCAAGGTCTGGATTGATGGTATATGTTATGTGAGTGACCTGATTTTTTGCAGAGTGGCCAGCCATATTGGGTTCTACATGCTAAACTTTGTTCTATATGAAATACTCTTCACCCCCATTTTTAGATCATCATTTGAGACCTGAAGTCTCTTTTGTCTCCAGTTCATAGTTCTATTCCTCCTTTAAATGCTCCTATAGTATTAGGTAAATTCCTGATCATAGCACTGGTTGAAATATACCATTGGAAATGTATATATATAGCTATATTCCTCATTATGCCATATTCTTTAAAGGACAAGGAATTTCTGACCTACTGATGTATTTCCAGAAACTTGGCTTAGTGAAATATTTCCCTATTCATGGCTAGTATATCCTGTGGGTTTTGTACCTTTTGTCTGAGGAACTGGTATGTACCTGTGCTCAGGGGGGGTGCCCTACTTTAGGGTGGAGTTTTTCTTCTTCAGTGTTTAGAGGGAGATGTGGCGCAGAGGGCTGGTCATCAGTTCACATTGATTATGGCCAAAAGAGGGCAGCAGAGAGTCACAGAACCAGAGGTGACTTGACGTGGTGCAGAGAAGGGTGTGAGAGAATACAAAATCAGGAGAGTCTGGGATGCCAGGGACAAGGTGGTGCTCCTTACAGAAGTTAGGACAGTGGTGGGAGGTTTAGCAGAGAGAGCGTTGGGAAATCCCCAGGTCTACAGAGGATATTTTACAAGTCTCAAAACTAGGGAATGAAGCGGGAAGCAGCGAGGTATTTCCTACTCAGTTAGAAGGCAATTTGTAATCATTGTGTTTTTGCCACTAAGAACATCCTTTGAAACCCAGACCAGACTCTGAAAGGGAGGCCTGTTAGTCATAGGAAGGAGTGGAGGGATGGAGATGCTGCACTGGGTGCAGGAACCCACAGATGTACGACAGAGATGCTTCAAGCAAATGCTCTCAGAGGTAGAGCAGGTCCATCTGTTCTGAATGGCCCAGAGGGAGAAAAGTGAGGACTAATGGGTAGGAATGAAAGGGAGACTGGTTTCATTTTAAAATGAGAACTTGCTTCTCTAGCCCGGTCTCATGCCACCTCTCCCTCTTTGTCTGCCATGCCAGAGCCATGCTGGCTCCCTTTCAGCCCCCGAAGCCCACCAAGAAGTTTCAGGCTGTATTTTCATCATCCGAACTTAGATCTGAACTGTTAACTTCCTGAGAGAGTCCCTTTCTGACAGCCCTCTGCCATTCTCTGTCAGAGCATCAGTCTCACTCCCTTTTGAATACCCATGACTACTTGTCATTATGCACTCACTTATTTCACTCTCGCTTATTATCTGTCTTCTCCTGAGGGGCAAGAGCCATGTGTGTTTTACTCCCCCATTGTATACACACCATATAGTATAAAACCAACGGTAGGGATTGCACTGATGGCAAGTAGTTTGATACGAACATTTGCTGGGCAAATGCATTGAATAGGTTACCTTTGGAGGGAGGAAGTTGGCCATGATGGAGGGTATTCAATATGAACTGGATACTGGAGGCCCAGATGTTGTACACAGGATTCAAGGATCAGATGGATTTTTACATAAAAATGACATTTGAAGTTTCTTTCTGTTGTTCTATTCTATTACTCCAAGAAATGAAGAGTGTAAAATTAATGACTCTCAAATGAAGGCAATAATGAGTCCATTGCTCATCAATATGAAAAGGAAAGAAAATAAATGTGGCTGATTAGAGAGTAATAAAGGTCTTGCCAAACCATTAATAAAAATGTAATTTGTAAGAAATCTTAAGTAAGTCAGTAGACTGGGATAAGTTCCTAAGGAAAAAGTTAGGGACTACTCCAGAGATCTAGTGTAACTACCTATTCTCTTTGTATCTTTAATAACTAGCACAATATTTGGCACATAATAAATGAACAATAAATATTTGCTGAATAAATAAATAAGAGAACTTTTAGAAACCATACCACAGAACTCTTTCATAAATTTATCTAGCTGTATATCTTGTTTGGTGTGATTTTTTTCCCATTTACAGCTTAACACCTTACAACAGGTAATATACTTATGACGTCATTAACTGAAGATAAGATGAATTTTCCAAGAAGAGAGTCACGGTCATCACTGCTAAGTGCGGATGTAGGACCAAATTATTGCTAACAGCACTTTCAGGACTCTGAAATTGCCTGTAAGTTGCTGTTATGTTTTTGTCAAAATTGACATGGAAATAAATGCAGCAGTAACCAATGCTCATTAAGACAGGAGACATAATTTGAATTTTCCAAGTTTTTTTTAGCACACTTGATCGCTGAATATCAAATATTAATACTAATTTAGTGTATACCTACTTTCATATTAACAATTATGGTGGACAGACTTTAAGGCGGCCTCCCTGACCCCCAGCTTTTGGTGTTCATGTGCTTGTGTGATCCCCTGTTTCTTGAGTGTGGGTGGATCTGTGACTTGCCTCTCACTAATCAACAGAATAGGACCAAGGTGACGGGATGTCACTCCTGTGATTACTACCGTATATAAAATACCGTCTTGCTAGTAGACTTGTTCTAGGCCCTATTAGTACCAAACTACTTAATAAACAGAACTCCTAGGTGTTTCTTTTGACTTAGCCGGGGGTGGGCGGGGTGCCATTATTTCACAAGACACTAAGGGTGTTGTGAATTGAGAAAATCTGTAAACTTCACACAGAATGGTTAGATAACAACTTTTCACAATGACCCTTTAGGAGTTGTAACTCTACTAACATACTTTTTAAACAAGCAAATTAATCTGGTTATTTGGAGATTTGTTGTTGACTAAGTGTCTGGGATTACTATTAAAAATGTCCCCACTGGCAGCAAAAGCAAAAGTTGACAAATGGGACTACACCAATCTTAAAAACTTCTGTGCATCACAGGACACATCAGCAGAGTGAAAAAACAACCTACAGAGTGGGAGAAAACTGTTACATATGACATATCTGATAAGGAGTTAATATCCAAATACACCAATAACTCTTATAACACAAAAACAAAAAGATCAGATATGTAGTTATAACTGTAAATAATTATATATATATTTTAAATAAATATATACTTTCTAGGATATTGGATTGAAAATTGCTGCTCTGCCTTTCATCTTTAGATTTTGAGAACAGAACTGTCATGTAAAAATAAAGTGATTGAAGCTGAAGGCAAAATGCAAACTTTCTCTAATGACGAGAATTGAATTTAATCTTACTTTGTTTGAAGATGACTAAAGAGAAAAATATAAACCTACTGAATGTATAAAGCAGAACAATAGAAAGGGAACAACATCCTAAAGACTCAGATGAAAGCTATGCTCCTGAAAATTCATTCTGTGGGACACAAATGATTGTTTGCTTGCAAGAGTAGATGAACAAGAAAAAAAGGAAGGCATAAATGGAAAACAAGTCTAGATAAAAATGAGACTGAGGAAATGAGGACTGTTTATCTGGGATTTAAAACTAAAATGCATTATTAAAAAAAAAAGGTTGGGGGCTACTGGGTGGCTCAGTTGGTTAAGCATCTGACTTTGGCACGGGGGTTCAAGCCCTGAGTGAGGCTCTGTGCTGACAGCTCAGAGCCTGGAGCCTGCTTCAGATTCTGTGTCTCCCTCTCTCTGCCCTTTCACTGCTCACACTGTTTCTCCAAAACAAATAAACATTAAAAAATAAATAAATAAATAAATAAATAAACAAACTAAAATGAATTATTGACAGGAAAACCAAGATGAACAACATGAAAAAAATCACATCAGTGGTGGCTGGATAAAACTGAGACACTCTACCTGGAGGCAGACGTAAAGAAAAAGTTAACAACAATGAGAACCGATGAGTGGAGAGGAGGGGAAACAACCTTCAAACTGGAATATGTCAATCATGCAGATAAACATCAACATCTCTAAGCTTCATATTTGCAGATAAGAACTATGTAGTTTTCTGCTCATTTTTACCTGGTGCCATTCAGAGTTCAATAATTATTTGTTGAAGAACAATGAATAACTTAGAAAAACTAGGTATTTGAAAATTATTAAAGAAAAACATTTCTAATAGGCAGCTAGCAAACTTTGTGTGCCACAGAGAATAAACTTTCTTTTTAAAATTCCACAGAACATGTGCAAAAATATTCTTAACAAAATTTTTTAATGTTTAGTTTTGAAAGAGAAAGTGTGAGTAGGGGAGGGGCAGAGCGAGAGAGGAGACAGGAGAATCTGAAGCAGGCTCTGTGCTGTCAGTGCAAAGCCTGATTCAGGGTTCAAACCCACGAACTGTGGGAGCATGATCTGAGCTGAAGTCAGACACTGAACTGACTGAGCCACCCAGGTGTCCCTGTGCAAAATATTCTTAAATTAGGCTGCAAAAAGCATCAATTAATTCTCCAAACCAGGAAATATATGGCCATATAGTTTTATCAAAATGTGCTAAAATTTGAAATTAATGAAAGCTCATATATCCTCTATACAAATACAAACCTATCATCTATTTGGCAAATGAAAAAAAAAAAGACATTCTCAATAAGCATTGGGCCAGAATTAAAATCAAGTGATTACTAAAGACTACTTATAATAAGAACAGTTGTAGAGAAATTCTTTAAGTGACATATAAAACTATAATAATTTAAAAAGTATGGCATTGGCCTAAGGATAATTAGATAGGTCAATGGATCCAAATGAAGCCTAGGTACAGATCACAGAATATGTAAAAACTGTGACAGAAAAGTAAACATAATAGTCATCCAATAACATCTGTTGAATGGATGAATCACCAGCTTTTCAAATCAGTAAGATTATTAAACAAATATTATTTTAACAATTGATAAAGACTTTGGAAATAAGATGAAGTAAGTTCTCTATCTCAGATTCCATATCAGAATAAACTCAGTATGAATAGAGTTAAGAGAAAGGAATGAAGCTATAGAAATACAGAAGAAAATAATGTTGAATAGGTTTCTAATTTTAGAGTAGGAAAGTATTCTCTAAACATAAAAGCAAAAGCAAAAACATTATAATGGATTTTACTAAAAATATCTGAGAAATAAATATATATGCCTACTAAAGGTCATGTGGCAAACTGGTGTTAAGTATCTTGGATCGTTTGTGAAAGAGAGTTTAATATCTTTAATATAAAAACAGTGATAGAAATCAATACAAGAAATACAAATACCCCAGTAGAGAAATAGGTCAAAAACATGAGCAAATGATTCACAAGAAGGAAGCTAGCCAACAAAATACGGGAAAAAATATTCAATTCCAAGAATAACCAAAGTAAAAAAAATAGAAACGTTACCAGTTTTAAATTTTGAAATTGGCATGTTTTGAAAAAGGGGGGGAATGCCTCATTTGAGCTAGGGTGCAATTATGACTATTCTGGAGGGAAATGTTGCCATATGCCAGAGCTGCCTTGCACTTAAAAAAAATGTGTTATTTATTTGTGTGTGTGTGTGTGTGAGAGAGAGAGAGAGGAGAGAGAGAGAGAGAGAGAGAGAGAGAGAGAGAGAGAGAGAGAGAGAGAGAGAGAGAAAGAATGAGCAAGGGAGGGACAGAGAGAGAGAGGCAGGGAGGAAGGAGAGAAGAGAATCCCAAGAAGGCTCCATGCTGCTAGCACAGAGCCCAGATGGGAGTTGAACTCACGAACTGCAAGATCATGACCTGAGCTGGAATCAAGAGTTGGATGCTTAATTGACTGATCCACACAGGTGTCCCCATGCTTACACTTCCTAGAGGTAAATTACCTAGAGGTAATTTCTCCTCTAGGAAGATATTCTTAGAACATCCAAAGAGATCTGCCAAAGGATTTATATACAGGAATCTGTTGAGGCATGATTTATAATATTGAAATATTCAAAACAGACTCAATGTCTTCCCATAAAGCATTGAATGAAGTGTTTTACAATTATTAAAGTCATGTTTAATTATGATACTTAATAACATATTTCAATGGTTAAGATATATTGTTACATGGAAAAATGTTAGTCATAAAGGTATTTACAGAGTGTACAATTTTAAATCACAACTTTCTATTACTTTTATAGAAAAGAAAAAGACTGAAAGATGTTATTAGTGAATATCTTTGATCTTTGTAGGAGTCATTGGAGAAGTGGCAAATAATTTTTATTTTGCTATATTTTCCAAAGTTAGTAAAATATAAACATATTACTTATATATGTAGAAAGCCAGGAAATGATACTAAAAGAAAGGCATGTGTCTTTCAGATAAAACGCTTGAGTTTAAAATAATCTTATGGGAGTGGCACCTGAGGGGCTCAGTCAGTTAATTACCTGACTCTTGATTTTAGCTCAGGTCATGATCTCAGGGTTTGTGAGTTCAAACCCTGCAGTGGGCTCCAGGCTAACAGCACGGAACCTGTCTGGGGTTCTTTCTCTCCCTCTCTCTCCCCCACTCTTTCCTTTTCTCTCTGCTTCCCACCTGTATGTGCATGTGCACGCGCATGTGCGCGCACACACACACGCGCTCAAAATAAACAAATCAATAAAAAAATAAAGTTCTGAGAGATAGTGATGGTATTTGGAAAATGTTTAGTGAAAACACTGTATCACAGCTGTGACGAACTCTCAGTGGAGAATATTACTTGCCGTCATTGCACAATACCTTTCCAATACGTTGTTTCGCAGGGCCCTCTGGGTTATTCTTCAACAGTTTCTCAAAACCTCCCCCTTTTGGTGTCTTAGAGAATCTCGGATAGTCAGAAATGGAAGGAACATTGGATCATTTGATTTGATTATGTTCATTTCGCATATGGGAACACAGGGACATTATATGATCTCTTTAACGAAACAAAGCCCCAAGGCAGTGGTAGACTCTTACTTACCCCTTCTTCTATAATATGCTAGGTACGTATACCTAAAGATGATTCTTCAAACGGGTCTAAAAGCTTTTACAGTTTAATTTTTTTTAGATAGAGAGGTAAATTCCTTGTGGTTAGAAAGGAATATTAGATATTTTGTCTAACGGTTTATGTGAAAATTGTAAACATGTAAACATATGGCACACCAATTATTTAGGACCTCTACAAAAGATACGCTGATCTACCTGAGCATAGGTTTTTTTAGTTCCTGAACCCAATACCAACGTGTGTGTGTGTGTGTGTGTGTGTGTGTGTGTGTGTGTGTGTATTAGGGGTGGGCAGTGGGGGCTTTTATACACCAACACACAATTCTCAGATATCAGATGGGTGTCCTATAATTTAACTCAGTCGTGACACTGTCTGCCCAGTAGATAGCATCAGATTAAGGGTTCAGTCCCACAGGACTCCCCTCCTCTCACACCCACTTCAGATGCTGCAACTAGGTTGTCACCTGTATGCCTGGCCCACTGGCTGTAAACCAGAAGTTTCATGACTCCGTCCATGGGTTTGATTAATTTAATAGAGAGGCTCAGAGAACTCAGAGAAACATTTTACTTGCTGGATCACCAGTTTATTATAAAAGGATATAATTCAGAATAGCCAGATAGAAGAGACGTATAGGGCAAGGTATGGGGAAAGGAGGTGTGGCTTCCACGCCCTCTCTGAGAGCGCCGTTTCTCCAAACCTCCTGGTGTGCACGCACCCAGAGTGTTTCTACAGTCAGGCCGTCTGCATTTTTAAGGAGGCATCTTACGTAGGCTTGACTGATTGACCACTGGCCATTGGTGACTGCTCCATTTGGTCGGGTCCCCCTGGCAACTGGCCTCCAGTCTTAGGTGCTTTTCAAAAGCCACCTTAGTAACACAACAAAAGACATCTTTATCCTAATCACTTAGGAAATTCCAAGGCTTTCAGAGTTTTGCACCAGGAATGGAAAGACCAAATACGTATTTCTATTATAAATCACAGCATTGCAATAGGCATTTATTTGCAGCAAAGGAGTGGGGTGGAATATTAGATCTTTAATATTGTACGAATTGCAGAGAATTCCCAGTCTTTAGAGTAATTTCTCAGCTATAAAATTTTAAGTGCGGTCCTCATCAATTCTTTATTTAACCCCTTACCTCTTTTAATTAGAAGTTGAGGGGCACCTGAGTGGCTCAGTCGGTTAAGCCTCCGGCTTCGGCTCAGGTCAGATCTCACATTCGTGGGTTCGAGCCCCACGTCAGGCTCTGTGCTGACAGCTAGCTCAGAGCCTGGAGCCTGCTTCTGGTTCTGTGTCTCCTTCTCTCTGCCCCTCCCCCTCTCATGCTCTGTCTCTCTCTGTATCAAAAATAAATAAAAAACATTAAAAAAAAGAAGTTGAGGAGCTTAATTTTCCTGTGATACAAGCTTTGAAACACTCTTGTTGAAGCTACCTTTGGTCTATTATGGTTTCTGTCTCTTCTGTTGTGGTTTAACAAGATTTTATAGGATATAATAGCTTTTGATTTAATGACAATGGCTTCTAGGTTGAGTACTGGAAAGTGTTTTGTATATGATGTAAAAGATAGTGGTTTCATATTCCTTCTTATTTTATGTTATTAAATGTCACCCTGTTATGCCCAAGATTTCATTATCATCCCCAAAATCAGAAACCACCAGGGAGACCGAGTCACGCATGCAAAAGCAAAGGGCTTTATTACGGGTTTAGGCTGGCTGCGCCTAAACTCGGGCTCAGAAACTTTACCGGCGCAGTGGATCCATGCTGAGAGCCCCTAACAAAGGTGGGTAGGGCTTTTTATGGGGTTCGGGAAGGGGGATTTACAGGAAATTGTGACACACATAGCGACCCAATCACTATCGCCTATCAATATTTGCAGTAACTTTAACCATACATTGTTACTTTTGGTGGGAGCCAATCACAACATTTAAAGTATTGGCCAATTACAGAGTGGGCCCAGGACCCTCACATAGGGTGTAGCTTCTATCTTTAGGCCTGCCCTTAGAAATGTTAAAGGTGTTAGCTGGCCTTTCCTGATTGGGTGTTACAAGGGTTGTCCCTCCTTCCTTGAGCAATGTGTGCCCTTCTATTGTCTAATGATTCTGAGAAGCCGGCACCTAGGCCTCCAAGGTCAGAGGGGAAACTTGGAGCCTGTTATGGAGTCAGTTTGATTCAGACCTGTGTCCTTACAACCCTTAGGTTTAGAAATACTGGCAGTTAGGGGTGCCTGGATGGCTGAGTCGGTTGAGCATCTGACTTCAGCTCAGGTCCTGATCTAGCATTTGTGGGTTCAAACCCCATGTTGGGCCCTGTGCTGACAGCTCAGAGCCTGGAGCCTGGTCCTGATTCTGTCTCTTTCTCTCTCTCTGCCCCACCCCTGCTCATGCTCTGTCTCTCAAAAAATAAATAAAATGTTAAAAAATTTTAGAAATACTGGCATTTAATTTAAATTATGCATGTGTAAAAATGACTTATTTCTGAAATTAAGTTATTAAATTTAAATTATTCACTATGTATAAACTACATATATCCCCTAACTGCTAATATGGTAAGCATCTTTTAGTAAATATAGCAAAGGAAAGTATTAAGAAAGCAAACAAATGAAATTCATATGCAATTCACTAAGCAAAGTGTGTTAATTTCCCAGGTTCATGGTGGTGTGACATCCATCAGGGATTGTGGCCACAGTTTAGAAGAGCCATTCAGAGGTTCGGTCCAGTGGTTAAATCATCCCATTCCAGGGTCTAGTCTCAGCTTTGCAAGGCCAGAAATCTGACCTTGTCAGAACTCTGAGACAATTAGACCCTAGGAAATTGCTTCATTTCAATAGAGAGAGAGAGATGAATAAACTAGAATATCAATTTACTCACTTGTAATGAAAAATATAACTGTAGCTAGGATTGAATTACTCTTGTTAGCAGATCAGCATTTTCTTTCCCTGTAGGCAATAGACAGAGGCTACAACATTTAATCAGAACTCTGATTTGATGAAAATAGATTTGTTTAATTTTAGGGAGTGCCTCTCTTAAATTAAGGGGAGACTAAATGAAGACTATAAAGATAGCTTTACCCCTCAGAGGAGAGATACCTATTGAATCTACTGGCCTATCGTCTCCATGTCCTGAATATGTAATCACTGTATTTTATAACAAGTCCCTCTCTTTCTGTAGGTTATCATGTCTATCTTCTATTTTCCATATTATATATTTTAAACTTTGATGTTCCATATTCTAGCACTACATATACTTATACAGTCTCATTTCTACACAGGTCACACAAATTAATGCCTAATAAATGTTTTGAACTTAAACTTCTGAGATATTTCAGATATAAAGATATAAACTTGCTACAAGAACAAGTTATGTTTTAGATCAAACTAGATTCTCAAATATGGCCATATCTATATTTTAAGGTTTGCTTGCACTTCACTGTAAGTGTCTTTTTCACCACTATTTCTGGAAGTCCCTGGAGGGTGCTGCGCTCCTAAGGACACCGATGCCCATGATGGAAGTGTTGCACTTCTGGAGATGCCCACCAATGTGGATCCTGCAGTTACCCTTGCCTGGTGTCCCTGACACTGCTTCCTGCCCTGAGAAAGCAGTCTTTGGCTTGCTGCATGCATCAGCCTTCACTGCAGGCAGCTCTGTGCACCATTGCTGCAGGAGCTGTGGCTACTAAGCCGTGGTGTCACAGAAGCAGAAGCAAAAATAATGGGGTTAAAATATATCGTGATAATGGCCAACACCAAAATAAGAAACTTCTGGGTAAAGTCGGACCCTGAGAAAATGGGTCACAAGAGGTCACAAAAATAGGTGACAATCACAAGGATTTGCCTTAGAAAAGAAGAAGAGGATTTTGGAAGAAGATAGAAGAAAAGAGAAGAGAAAAGGGAGAGAATGGAGGTTTAGGTGTCATTGTAGATGGCCGGAGCAGACAAGACAATAGCGCCAGGATGCCTCTAGGTGAATTAGGAAAAGGCACCCACCTCCTCCTTCTTGCAACCCCTCCCCAGGGTGCAGGATTTCAAGAGACCCAGAGCTGGGTTGTTCTGTTTTCACACCCTTGGCTGAGTGCACTGAAGCAGGGCACAAGTTACACAACGGTAAAAAGAACAGATGACATTTAACAAGAATATTGAAAAATGAGAGAACTAAGGGAAACTGGATGTTTTTTTTTAAATTTATTTCTTGGTAATTTATATCCAAGTTAGTTAGCACACTGCACAACAATAATTTCAGGAGTAGATTCCTTACTGCCTCTTACCTATTTAGCCCATCCCTCCTCCCACAACTCCTCCAGTAATCCTCTGTTTGTTCTCCATATTTAAGAGTCTGATGTTTTTGTCCCTCTCCATGTTTTTACATTATTTTTGCTTCCCTTCTTTTATGTTCATCTGTTTTGTATCTTAAAGTCCTCACATAAGTGAAGTCATATGATATTTGTCTTTCTCTGACTAATTTCACTTAGCACAATACCCTCTAGTTCCATCTACATAGTTGCAAATGGCAGGATTTCATTCTTTTTGATTGCTGAGTAATATTCCTTTGTGTGTGTGTGTGTTTGTGTGTGTGTCTGTGTGTATCACATTTATATATATATATATCCCATCTTATATATACATATATCCCATAATATATATATATATATATATATATATATATATATTTATCACATCTTTATCCATTCATCCATTGATGGACATTTGGGCTCTTTCCATACTTTGGCTATTGTCTATAGTGCTGCTATAAACATTGGGTTGCATGTGTCCCTTCAAAACAGCATACCTGTATCCCTTGGATAAACACCTAGTATTGTGATTGCTGGGTTGTAGGGTAGTTCTATTTTTAATTTTTTGAGGAACCTCCATACTGTTTTCCGGAGTGGCTGTACCAGTTTCCATTCCCACCAGCAGTGCAAAAGAGTTCCTCTTTCTCCATATCCTTACCAACATCTGTTGTTGCCTGAGTTGTTAACGTTAGCCATTCTGATGGATGTGAGGTGGTATCTCATTGTAGTTTTGGTTTGTATTTCCATGATGGGAAACTGGATGTTTTTAAGAATATGAACTTTTTGGGTGCTTATCACTAAGTTATTTAATCTGGTAGCAAGAAATTCTTCTGAGTTGCCGGTAAAAAAAGAAAAGGAAGAGATGTGGATTTTAATACTACAATTGATTAGATTAGTGTTGGCTTTCTAGTTCATGTTGTATAAATCTAGTGATTCCTACTCCCAAGTGAATCCTACTAGGAGGGCCTACTCAGGGAATACCATCTTACAGCATTTCATGCTCTAATAGGCTTTATTTTCATAATCGTAGTGTCCTGTCTCTCAACTTGGAACATACTTATCAACCACATCCAAGAGGCTGTTACATGATGTGAGCAATGCCTAACTCTCTACAGCAGGATTCCTAGACAGTATTACTTTTCCAATATTTGTGGCTAGTGCTACGTTTAGGTCATAATTAAATTGTTTCCCCTTGAAAACTACATAAAATGGAGCCTCTAGACTATTTCTCTCTAGTTTTCAGTTCCCTATAGTATGGAGTGCTTTAGATTTCATTCTACCAAGAAATAGGATAAATGTCCTAGGAAAATACAGCAAACTTCTTGATTCAGTCACTTCCTTAACATTTTCCAGCATGTGTGTCTGTATATTTTGTGTATGTATGCATGGATATATATGTGCACATATGCATACGCTTATAGTACAAACATGTATATAAATGCATATGTATGTATATATGACATACTTGCTATATGAAAGTCAGAAATTAAAAAATACTAAGTTTCTTACCTCTGTATAGGTGGTTGGTGCCTTAGAGGGAACTAGTATCGCTGCTTCGTAAATTGAAACTGTGAACATTTTTATCTGAAGTGAAATCCAGAGTGTGTTAGAGGTGTGATACAATGGGGGAGTCCCTGGAGGGAACACGGCAATGCGAGGATTTTAATATAGACGTCTGCAAATAATAGAGTTGTCAACCTTGGCAGAAAAGCAACCACTTCACTTTTCTAGAAAACTGATGTTCTGGACTCATCTCAAACCAATTTCTAAAACTGCTATGGTCACTTTTAGGCTTGCCTGTACCCCCTGCACATCCCGTTACCCCAGCTTTTCTCCAGCTGAATGTTCCTGCTTTTCAGGACTGTATCTCCTTTTTTTCTCTGCAAGGGGGGTTGTCCTCCACTGCGCACCTCGGGTAGGTGCTTCCCCCGGATCTGGCTGTGAAGTGGAACTGTCTCCCTAGTCTTCCTCGGAGTCCTCCACTCAACTTCCACTTCCTTTCCTGTCGTGCACCAGGATGGCAACTAGAAATGGCTGGTTTTAAGGTCTTAGCTGCTGATTATACAGAGAAAGGGAAAATAAAAGAGTAACACATGTCAAGAAGATACACATTTTTGAAACCTTCAAAAGTACCCACAGGCCTAGTTCTTCATTCAGAGACGGCACCTGGTGGACTAGACGAGCACCTGCTCTCTTGTTCCCACGCCCTGAGCTACTCACAGCGGCCTGCCTTCCTGCCACCAGCTACGATCATCTTTTGGCGAACTTTCCCCTGAACATCAACAACAATGATGAGGATAACAACAAAAATATAAGGATAGAAGCCATTATTTTTTGATGTAATCAAATGGGTTTTACTACTAATAAGTTGATATCTTAACTTGTTTAGACCTAAGTAATAATAGACATGCTTTTTCATGTACTGATTTATTCTTGTTTCTTCCTTTTCTTCCTATTTCTGGAACTGGACTTCAAGAATAGTCACTTTTGTTTTGAATAGAACAGTTGAGACAATCTGAGCTTCTGAATGTGAAATTCCTGGAAACATCTTTTAAGATCCACGAGCTAAAGTACTGATTTTGTGATTTCCTGCTTGATTTCCATTTTGTCTTCTCAATATTTTAATGTTTATTTATATTTGAAAGAGAGAGAGAGATACAGAATCGGAAGCAGGCTCCAGACTCTGAGCTGTCAGCACAGGGCTTGATGTGAGGCTCAAACTCATGGAAAGCAAGATTATGAACTGAGCTAAAGTTGGATGCTTAACCAACTAAGCCACTCAGGTGCCCCTCAATTCATTAAAAAGTATGATATACTAATACAATTTGAGCTCTAAGTTGCTTATTTCTATAGCACTGAACTACTTGAATTCTATAGCCAACATTGAAATAAAATACTGACATTTCCCACATCCTTGATTAGGCTATTAAATTTCATTCTACTAGGCTTGTACTAATCTATATCATTCACTAACACTCTATGAAAGTGCAACTTTTGTTACATAATCTTCAGCCATAAAATATCATTTGAAAAATATTTTAATATTTCATTATTAATAAGGGTAATTTTTCTTCATAAGAATTGTGACTTTATAAAAAATTACAATCATTACAGAACAGTGTTTAAAGTATAAAATGTCTTTTTGTATTGCTCTCTTCCAAGAAATTAAAATAAATGCTAGAGACTTAACAACCACATCATCATTGTGAATCAAGCAAGAGGTAGTATTCTCTCATATTAAATAACTTATAAAAATTATCATAGAGAATAAATTAAAGCATAATGAGAATTAGAAAAGGTAATAATGAGGTGCACTGTTTGGTTTCCCAAAATCCAGAGAGAGAAAGGGCAGTGAGTTCCAAAGGTAGAAGGGGTCATATAATCCAGTCCCCCACTGTGTTGGACAGAAAACCATAAGGAGAGTTTAAATGACTTTCTTTAGGCCTCTTGGTGGCACATGGGGCTGCAGCACGCATTTTCTTCTAACATCCAGTCTTAAAAGAGCTTATTAACTGTTGTAATCATGTCAGTTGTAATCATTATTCCACCACATTTTTGGCGTCTTTTTCAACCTCATCATTATCACCATGAAATATATCTGGTGATAATGAACTGCTATCCCTTAAAAATATACTTCATTATTCCACCTTAAAAAAATTCTTCGAGGAAATCTTGTTTCCTGATTTTAATACACATGAATGCTTGTTATTACAATTTATGAAGAGTCTTGATGGAAAACATCTTAGGGCCATGCTCTTGCCATGTTGTTCCACAGTGTAGTTGCTCCTCCTGGCTCATTTTATGCGAAGGCTATTATTGGGGAGAGGGATGAATTGTTTATTCCTGATTTGCACATAGGAAAAGATTCTTCTTAGGAGGGTTGTATTAGTCAGGGTTCTCCAGAGAAACAGAAGCAATAGTATACATAGAGGTATTAAAGAGGAGATTTGATCTGGGAACTGATTCACATAACTCTGAAAGCCCAAAAGTCTCACGGTCTGCCATCTGCAAGCTGGAAAGCCAGTGGTATAATTCAATCCTAGAATCCAAAAGCCCAAACCAGGAGCTCTGATGTCCAAGAACAAGAGAATATGGACATCCCAGTTTGAGATAAGAAAATTTGCCTTTCCTCTGCCTTTTGTTTGGGTTGGTTTCTCAGTAGATTGGGTTATGCCAGCCCACAATGGTAAGGGCAGATCTACTTACTCAGTCTACTGATTCAAATGTGAATCTTTCCAGAAACCTTCACAGACATATCCAGGGACAATGTTTTACCAGCTATCTGGGCATCTCTTAGCCCAGTCAAGTTGACACATAAAATCAACCATCATAGTGGTTACATTTTTTTATTTTCAGAAACTGGCACTGATTGAGTTTAACTCTGAACTCAAAATTCTAGTGTCTATGTTGTCTTATTGTTGAAAAATAATCTACCGCTGAATCCACCCTTATCTCACGTTTTGTATAGCAGTTTGGTTTGCCTGTCATTATCAATCAATGTTTCCATATCTGTAACAATTCAGCCAATGTCATTCTAAGTCAGGAGGAAACAGCATTATCCTCAGGCATTACTGCAATGTGTTTCAAAAAGTATAGACCTATTTAAAGGTGATGTGAAGC
Organism: Suricata suricatta; assembly: GCF_006229205.1. Taxonomy (NCBI): domain Eukaryota; kingdom Metazoa; phylum Chordata; class Mammalia; order Carnivora; family Herpestidae; genus Suricata; species Suricata suricatta. The sequence goes on along the minus strand of NC_043712.1, from coordinate 29,405,336 downwards.
ATTCTTCACATTTATAGCTACTTAATTGTTGTTTTAATAGTGAAGGTAGCCTTGACTATGAACTGGATCCTTTTGAGAGGCTTATTTAGGAGAAAGATAAGTTCCCCTTTTCAAGGATTCTGAGGTGTCAATATACTTTGATGTGGCTTTGAGTTGCTCCCAATTGAAGACTGAAAACTCAACATTAAAGAAAGAATTTCAGTTTTTACTGAAATGTGGAAGTTGATGACCATATATTTTAGCACCGTAGAGTTTTCCCATTACCTTTCTCTTTCGAGAGTCTTGTCAATGGGAACTTAGCAACATGCATCATCTGGTGCTTTCTTCTAAAACTCAAACACTGCTGCAAGAGAATGGCATGTTCAGAGTTTTCACAGAAAATCATTCTACTACTTCTTTGTTACCTTCTTTCATTTCTGTAGGGTAACTCAGACACGGGAAAGGGGCCAACCTGCCTTACCCATAAACACAAATACTTGCAAAACCACACATTCCTTTGAACAGTTACCCTTCCCAGGTCTGGTAAAGTTATTGAATTAAAAAGCTATAGAGGACAGAGAATGACATTAACCCAGTTATCTCTGAATGTAGTGAAGAAAATCTAGATTCGATTTTTGTAACGGAAAAGTGATCACCTCATTGATCCCAACGTTTGTGATGGCTATTACACTGAAGGAAAGAATTAGTTCACCAATTAGCTCTTGGCAGTGCACTCTAGTTGATTTTCAACTCTGAGGGCAGAGCAAATAAATATAAAGAAAATATTCATATATATATTAACTGGAATGAAGACTTTGAAAATAAATTAATGTATTTCTTTTTTATTCTACAAGTACAGTTGGAAATTATCTCTTTCCTTTCATTCAATCACAGATCAATTTTTATTTCTCCTTTTCATCTTAATTTCTTTAACAGAGAACTTTGTTAAACTGATCTCATGTCCTTTTAGCTTTATCATTCAAGTGGTACAGCCACTATCTGCATCAGCACTGTGTCAGGCACTAGGAGAAATACAAAGACAGAGAACAAGTAGAACATGGAGTTTCCATCTAGAAGAAGGTAGTAATATAGCTGGAGGGATGAACAATGTACATCAAAGGTTCAATAATAATTTGATAATTAAAAACAATGGAGATCAGTGTGAACTAATCTCAGGGTGAACAAATCAGGATTTGCATTTATCTAGCTAAACAAAGGGGTAAATAATCTGATCGAATCCTAACTTTTGCTTTTGAAATACCTGAAGCATCATAGTAATTTGAAGTGGTTCTATATTTCCAGAGGGGGGAAAATCAGCTTCTATGAGTACAAATGAATTGGTTAGACATGATAGAAGGAAGAACATAGTTCGAGTGAGAACACCTGAGCTTCTGGCTTATTCACAAGGCTGATTCCCCTTGGGCAATTATCTAACCTCCTCAAGTCTTGGTTTCCATATGTATAAAATAATGAAAATAATAGTACATACTTGTGGTAGGTTGAATTCATTCATGACCATAATTAATGGCATTTCTGTAGCAACATCTTTTCCTTTACATTGTAACACTGGGGTCAGGAATGTGACTTCCTTTGGTCAATGATATGGTAGCAAATAATGTCACCTGAGGGTTGAAAAAGTATACTGCTTTTTCCTCTTGCTCCACTGTCTTTATCATGAGAACATGCCAAAACTCAAGGATGAGGAACGTGAACTACTCAAGACAGCCCACTTTGACCAGCTAAGATCCAAGGCACGTGAGAGAACCCAGCTAAGGTCATCAAAGCTGTCAAGGTGACCTGCAACTAATTACAGATGCCTAAATGAGCCCCCTGTGAACTCAGCTGAACTGTGCAGCAAATGCCACCAACTCATGAGCAAAGATAAATGATTTAGGCAACTCAGTTTTTGTGATGGTTTGTTACACAGCAGTAGCTAACTGATAAAAACACTTCATTGTTACTGTGGGGATTAAAGAAGACAGAATGCATGAATGAGTTTTGTAAAGTGTGAAGTAATACACAAATTGAGTTAAAAATCCTTCAGATGTGGGTTATTGGAGATGAAGACACACAAGAGTGACAATACACAGATTTTAGTTATTTTTAGCATTTATCTAAGCATTCAGGTTATTATGTCAATTTTTTTATTGTTCAAAGTGATATATATTTATTGTGGTTGCCTATTTATTTGTACAAATGACTTAGAAATTTGACACACTTATGAATAATTATTTAAAAAAAGAAACAATAGAGATAAGTCCAATGTTAAAAACTAGATATGGAAGAAGGTGACCAGACTGTGTTCGCTGAAATGGCTTAAGTATTGAAAATTTTCATTAGCAAGCAGCCAAGACTTTCTTCCTTAGCAATTTATTAATAGTTTGGCTTGACCAAGGTCATGGTTGAGAAAAATCCAAGAAGAAAATTATACATTTGATATTATTTAACATTAATTTATAGATATTTTTATAGTACTGAAGTTTTAAAAAAATTAGGTGCTGTAAAGATAAATAAATGAACCCTCTGTTTCTGAGTAGACTGCTTTAAAGGATAATATTAAAAAATAGGCCCTTTGGATTTTGGGGCACATTTTTCTAATATCAACAATGATATGTTCTGAGGATAACCTACCCAATTTAACAGAAATAATGTAACAAATATTCATTGGGAATCTTTCATGTGCCTGGCTCAGCTCTAAGGGATAGAGATATATTAGTGCATGAAACAGGCAAATATTCTTCTTTTCTTAGAACTTACATTCTATTAGGGGAGACAAAAAGACACAGAAGAAAATATGTAGTATGGTATCTGGCAGTAAGTTCTATGGAGGAAAACAAATCAGGAAGTGGGACATGGAGTGTGTCAGTAGGGCTGCAATTTTAATAGGTGGATTTCGTCACAGTGCCTGAAGAAATGTACCAGGAGCTGTGATCACAGATGGCAAAGCAAAGCAAAACCAAACCATACCAAACCCCAAACCAAAAAATATGCTTTGTGGCTGATGACGGATTTTTTTGGGTGGTTTGACACTCCTTTTCCTACTCCAGTCTCTGTGGCCAGAGTTTTCATTCTGGATTGATTGAGATAAAAAATAGAAAAGAGGTGGGAATGAGTGAGGAGGACACAATGGCTGTGGGAGAGGTGGAAGGAAGATGAGAGGGACCTGAGAGGCAATGGCCACTAATCCTCTTTCCCGAGATGCTGCTCACATCAAGGTAAATCATAGGACACGCAACTTAGAATTTTCTATCTTATCATGTACTTCTATATGTCGACGTTTCCCCCTCTTTAAAGGTGGGAAATATATGTGTGCTGGGGGTGAAAATAAAGGGGGTTACTAGTGTGTTGACTGAAAACCTCAAAATGCCTTAAGAGGGTTATCTCCTGTGAGATGACAGAACCCTGGATAGTGGGTGCCTATTGACTGTTAAACATTCTAACTGCACAAAAGTAATCACTAAAGGAGGTGACAGAGATGTTAGCTAATGATATGGTGGTAATCATATTACAATATGGCCATGTATCAAATCACTTTAAACTTAGGCATTATTATATATAATTTAAATTAAAAAAAGAGTGAGTGTTCTGTCAGTTTCATGTCTTGGGGTGAGAAACACGTACATTCTGCAGTATTATAGTCATCAGAGTAATCACAGAGTGCACACAGAATCAAAAGGAAGGGACATAGACCCCCCACTCTCCATGGTTAAACTAAATGCTGCACCAAAAAATGTTATTCATACTAGACATACGAGACTGTAAAAAATCTTTGAATTTTAAGACTCGGGTTTACTGTTTCTAACAGTGCTAAGGCTCTCATTGTAAAAGTTAAGTTGTTGAATTGAACAATGATTTTACACTGCTTAATTTTTGAGGGGAAGTATGTGAAAGATGTTTTCCAAAAGTTGAGAGAGAATAAACAGTGTAGGACCTTTCCGACGTTGTTTGTTTTACTCTAAGCAGTTCATGTTACTTCCCCAGAGCTATTTTCCTTTCATTGCAGATATGCTTGACTGACCAACTGGACACCTGCTGTAAAACCAGAGGGGGAGAAATTGCTTTAGTAGATTCGAAGCCAGGAAAGAATGTTTCCTCCATCGTGAACCACTAAGAGGCAGGTACTGAGGGCTGCTGCTTGTTGGAGGTCCCTGAGCAAATCTGAGATCCCATAAAGACAAGGCAGGCTTGAGGCCAAGCTACAGGGTAGAACTGTCAGAATAGTTTTAAAAGAGAGTCATGTAGTGTTGATTTTAACTCAATGTTATTCTTAGGTATGAAAAACAACCTCACTCATCATTATTTTGCTGATGAAATTGTGCTCAGTGCTCAGCTAGAGTACAGCCTATGAGGCTCATGGAGAATTTACCTTTCATTTTTGTCTGTATTGGTTAAAGTGTTTAGAGAAGAGCATGCAGAGATTACAAACACTTTTTAAGAACAAAAGTTGATAGACGTGATGAAAACAAAATGTGACTGACAGCTCATTGCTGCCTAGAGATCAGACTGACTCATTATTTTCAGTCTAGTGTGGTAATTCTTTCTGTATATAGAAGGTCAGAAGTTTTCAGAATAGAAATGGGTCCCTATATTTGCAGAAAAGATAAAGAAAGTCCTGTTCCCAGAACTAAAGGGGAGTTTGCATTTTTAAGAAGTTTTTCTAATGGAGCAGTAATTGCAGTGACAAAAGAAGCAAAAAATTAGTCACTTTCTAGAAATTTTTTTTTTAAGAGAGAGAGAGAGAGAATGCATGGGCAGAGAGACAGGGAGCCAGAGAATCCCAAGCAGGCTCTGTGCTGACATGATCAAGCAGGCTTGATCTCATAAACTGTGAGATCATGACCTGAGCTGAAATCAAGAGTTGAATGCTTAACCGACTGAGCATTCACCCTAGAAAATGCCTGGGTGGCTCAGTCAGTTAAGCAGCTGACTTTGGCTCAGGTCATGATTTTGTGGTTTGTGGGTTTGAGCCCTGCATCAAGCTCTGTGCTGACAGCTCAGAGCCTGGAGTCTGCTTCAAATTCTGTCTCCTTCTCTCTCTGCCCATCCCTATGCTCATGCTCTGTCTCTCAAAAATAAATAAAACATTAAAAGAAAGAAATAAAAAAAATCAGCAATGCAACTTAAAGAAGGGACAAGTTGGCACTTTATAAGCAACTTAGGGGCCATCCTCTACTGGACAGATAAGTTGGTTCATGTCAGAGGTCTGATAAAAAGTAGAATTATGAGGCTTGTGACAGTGTCTTTGGGATGGCCTCAGTTAGAAGTCTTGAAAACTTAATGTGAACAGAGTCTGAAATCCAAAAAAGAAAGAAATTGACACCTGACTTTAATAGTAGAGATTCCTTCCCTGCCTGTTGGCCTTCCCTACTGTGTATCTTTCCAGCTCTGGCTTGGTCATCCGGTGGCTGGGATGTGGCAGGCTACAGTTCCACTTGGGCAGCTGGCTCCTAGTGGACACTATGAAGATGGGGAACTAGCGAGAAACAGAAAGGCTTAGGATGGAAAAGGAGACTGCTCTTTCTTCTTTGTTCCCCGACTCCATGAGGGCCCCCTAGTAACAGTACTTCATTTTACATGCAGCCATTTGTTCCAGTAGTAGCAGGTGGCTCCAGGTTTCACTTCCTTTTTTCTATTTCCTGCACCAGCCTCACTGAATCTTTCCAGATTACTAACACTCACCAGCTGTGTCCCTCCCTGTACGTCTGAGTCCCAGCTCTGCACGGTCCTCTTCCGAATTCCTGAGGTACCCGTGCTAGCTGGCACCTCTTTCTTAGAGACGAGTGCCCAGTTCTTTAGGACCTTTCTCCCAAGCTTCTAAGTGCTTAGCTCCCTAGGGCAGTACTTGCTTGTTGCATTGACCATTTCTGTAATACCTCACTATTTATTTTTTGTATTTTCACTCCTTTTATCCTATTCATTCTTGATATTAATCTCTATTAAAATTACTGATAAACATGACTGTGACTGATACATGTACTTTTCAGGACCACTTACAATAGCCCTGGTGCTACTTTGATTTCACCACAGGAGCGCACAGCCTCCTATCTATTCCATGCGGAGATACAATAATAATGCCGATCCACAGGTGTAGCTGTAGCACAGCTGACAACCAATGAGCTAAGCATGCTAAAGAAGGGAAACATGTTGGATTCTGCAGAGAGGTCATTATTTAACTTGTTTAGAACTTCTGGGCCCTGCCAAATCTCCATGGGCAAGCATTTTCTCTCCTCAAATTCTCTTTATAATCCTTTCATCGACCACCCCCAGCCCCAACTGTAAATATTATCCCACGGTGGTCTGGTTTACACATATGTCCCTGAGAATTCCATTTTGTCCTTGACACTGATTGGTACTCTTCCTTCTTTTTAAGGGGTGGGTGACGTGAAGTAGGGGAGCAGGGGTGAGAATGAACGTTCTGGGGGATTAGGGTATGGTGGCATTAAGAAGACATGAAACCGGATGTCCAGAACACAGATTAAGGAAACCTAATCCATAGACTATGTCTCAAGAAATTCTTCCTTTGGAAGGCACATCTGAAGTGAATCTTGAGAGATGAACTGGAGTTAACAGGATGAGAAGGGAGTAGCAGATAGGTTCCTGGAACTAGATAAAATGTACCTAAATAATCTGGGTAAAAGGAGCAAATGGGAACATTTTGGCATATTATTACAAAGCAGATGGGAAGTACAAAATAAAATTAGCTTTCCTGCCATATCTATTTTCCTATCCCAGAAAGACTTGTTGGGAACTGAATACTAAGAAAGCATCAGGATATTCAGAATTTTAATTGATTTTAATCAAAGCACATGATTTATATTACACTATTCACTAATTGTTTGGGGGGGCAGATGTATCTTATTTTCCCGATTAGACTAAATTGAGACAGTGTTAAATGCTATTTTGTGTCTGTCCACCATCACCTTAGAAAAAGACATAAAAAACTTAACAGATGCATATGGCACGAATAAATGAAAAAATACATGAAACCTTTAAAATTCCATTATGTGTCATGGAAATGGGTCACTGAGACCAGTAGCCAATCTTGGAGAACAGCATGTTCTTTCCCTTTTATGACATTGATCTCAAAAATTAAGGAATAAATCCACAATTCCCAATGTTTCCCTATAATACTTTCTTTACAAAATAGCAATTTAGACTTAGCTAATGATTGGGCCAGGATTGATTTTCCAAATATAACTGGAAGAAAGTTTTTTTTTTTCTGGCTGTCATACAGGGATTTGATTTATGGTACAATACATAAAATTTTTAGCATTTTGGGGATATTTGGCTTCCAGCATGCTTCATAATTGTAATCTTGTATTAATTCAGACAACCTTTCTTTAAGGCGGTGGTTACCTTCTACTGTAGGAACTGAAGGAGACAGGTCCCCTTTCTCTTTTTATCCCAGTGAAATCAGACAGTAAAGCTATGACATGGGCTTGGCCAACAGGTGTTATCTGGTAGGACTTTGAATCTTGAGAAAGTAATGGCACAATTCAGTGAGACAGAGTTGTGTGACCTTCCTAGGTTTTCTTCTGTATAGTTCTCTAGAACTTACTTAGTACCTGTCAAGTTTATAAGCCTGGTCCTACAATCTTCTGATATCATTCCAATAAATTCTTTTTGCTTCAGACTATCTGTGTCATTTTCTTTTGTTTGCAATCACACACCCAGGTGATATAGATGGTGTTGTTAAAAATGTAAGAAAATATATCACTCTTTATTCTCTCTCAAAATGGATTTCTTTTAACCCACAAAAGAGCATTTCTGTTCTTAATATCAACCATTTGCAAAAAAGTTTCTCACTGGATACAAAGGGTTTTGACAGGTATTTTAAATGTCTTCGAGTGACACACACACTTTTGGATGGAGATTTCAGGGTTTCCCCCAGTGAATGTGATGAGCTGTCCAGATGGTGCCTCGGTAGCCACTCAGCAGAGTCCTTTAACGATAACAATTAACAGCTAATTACATTTAATGCCTTGAAAGGAGTCCAGTAGCATTCGTCTGAGCAGAATCCATCCCTGGGTAGATCCAGAAGAGAGAAAAGACTTCCAGCATAGCCATCTGGATGCTCTTTTTTTCCATTGCTCTTGCCATTGAAGAGGCTTTAGTGATGTCCATGACTCCTTATGGAGTACGTATTCTGCTTCTGGAAGCTGCCTAAAGAGTGGGCCTTGCTGAATTAAATTGGCTTTTGTCCTATCAAAGGCAAGAGTCAAGTTGGATGCAAAGCCTCTGTTTGGGTGGAAAGAACAAGAAAGAAAGCTTGGAAAACCTGCAGCAGTTCTTTGCGGTGGCTCTAGGAGTCAGGACATATGAACAACCATGCCAAAAAAAGTTGGAACAAAATGCCTCAACTTATTAATTCAAAGAAATGCAGGTTGCTTCTCATATTTTTCTCCATAAACATGATTTCTCCATGTATGGTATGTATGCAGAAAATTAGCATTATTATAAAACTTAATAAATTTGTAGATTCTCAATTTAGAATTCATGACAATTCTGAGAGAAACTGGCATGGAGTATACATTTTTCAAAGTATGTTATTTACTTTCTTATTCAAGTGATAGCCTGTCCAACTGACAGGTATAACCAATGCTAAGTTATTCCTCAGTGACAGACTACCAGACATGATGTAGTAATCTTCCATCTAGCAACTATATCTTGGTGTCACTGTTTACCAAGTCCAGGATCTACATGGCTGAGTCACTGCAGGCAGCAGGTGGCTAAGCAGTGAAATGTAATGAAATAATAATTTTTCCCCTCTGGAAATGGCCTCAAAACACAATAGAGTGCATCAAAAACCTAAGAGGTCTTGGCTGTGCTATTGAATCCTCCCATTTTTGGTTTTTCTGGGCCGATTGGGTTTTCTTTCCTGAAATTATGAATTTTGGAAGAGGGAGGAAGAGAGACTGCAAGTTTTGAAAATTGGTCACATTAATGTCAATGCTCTAGAAGGAAGGCTCTTGTATATTTTTACGTTCACTAGAGCATAGCTTTTAAAAAGGTATATTTTATAGGGTTTTATTATCTTTTTAAGTAGATATTCTATCATTTCAATTTGGGTTTTCTTTATTGAAGTGTTTGTATCAGTCAATACAGGATAGATGAACACTAAGTTTTTTCATTAGGGTCAGTTGAGGACTGTGTTCAATTATTGCTGACACAGGACTATCTGAAATGTTGCCAGTCACTGCAGCGCAGGTTGGAGAGAAATAGCGAATAGCACCTTAAACATGTCCTCTCACATTTTACTGGCTAATTCAAGTCATATCACCACATCTAAATTCAAGAATGTAGGGAAACATCCCTATTGTGTCCTGGAATGACAGGAAGTAGAGATAGTAGAAATACTGAAGAGAAGCACTAGTATAACACACCAGTTGGAGGAGTTTTTGTTCTTGGTTTTGTTATGACCAGAGAAGTTGCCTATATTTCTTTTAAATTTTGGAATTTATTAAAATTTGTTTAGTGGTTGAGTATATAATCAACTTTTGTGACTGTTGCCTTAACACTTAATGAAGGCCTACCACTTATGTTCAAGTTATAGAATTTTATATTTATATCAATTAGACATATTTTTCACTTTTGATATTTAGTTTTATAAAAATGTGTTCTGTCCATTTGATCTGCCATGAGCTAAGAGAAGGAAATGGAAACCCGTTATTTTAAATATTGATCTGTTGATCTTTGTATCTTTTGTGATTTTTTTTCTTTGCAAATGTTATTTGGTGAGTATATTAATTACTGTTATTCCTTTCACATAAGGAATGTGTTTTGTAGTTGCAAAGCACCCTACTTTTAAAAATATTTATTTTTTTAGTAACCTTGACATTCAATGTGGGGCTTGAATTCACAGCCCCGAAATTAAGAGTTGCATGCTCTTCTGAGTGAACTAGCAAGGTGCCCCCAAAGCACCCTGTTTTTATATTTTATTCATTCTCCCTTGAATTCAATCTTACCTGACATCAAGGTAATTTCTTATACCTTTTAAAAACGTTCTAATAAAGCTTTTTCTCTCACCACTAGGAGGCTCCTGGGGACTGTCCCTTTGCCTACAATGATCATACTCTTTTCCTTGAAAGACTATTTTTACTTGTCTTCCAGAGTATCACATCGTGTAATGTCCCCTCTACCCCACTAGTTGCTAATTTTTTTTCTGTCTTATGTTGCTGTTTTCTTCTTATTCTCTGAAACCTCTAAATTAGTTAGAGTGCTCCAAAGCTCACTTCAAACTCCTGCCTTCTTTGTTTATATTCACTCTTTTGGTGATGTCATCTAGCCTCATGGCTTATTTACCATCTGAATCTGTATCAGGGTCCAATCAGGATCCAGAAATCATACCAGTCATTCCAACAGAAAGAATATGATATTAAGAAATTCTTAACTAGACATCAATCTACTGACTGTATCACGAATAATTATCATTCTGAGATACTCTGTAGAGCAACATGTTCAGCGAGTAGTTTCTAAGGGTTGAGAACTTTCAGCTGTCATTTCTCAGTATAGTTTTCCCACATGTGAGCGACATTTCTGTTGTGAAAGCATGGAGAGCAGGTCTGGGTATATAGACTATGCCAGCCACACTCTGGGCACTGTCATAAATTCTCTGGCTCCTCTTTTGATTTCCACTTGTTCATATGCTACTTATTGGTCTTTACTTGCATTGGAGAGGTAAGGAGGTAAGAAGGTAAGAAGTAAGGTAAGAAGGTATGGAGATGTGCACTTGACTATTGTTTATTGAATAAACAAAGGTGTTCAGCCTTCTTTGGCTCTAAGCCTTCTCAGAATCTTCTGCATAGGAAAACTACAGGTTCTTCTCAAGGTCTATATTAGTCCAAAAGATTCCTCTGTTGAGGTGAATAGAAATCTAGACAGGAGTGGTACGTCTGCCTCTATGTCCCCATATATTCCCTGGGAATTTTCCTGCAAAAAGCAGAGCCAACCATCTATCTAGTTGTAAATATCAATTGGCATCTCATTAAACACTACTCCTAATTTCATTTGATGTTTTTGTGAAATCGAAAGGAAAAAGAAGATACATATGACAGTAAGAAACAAGTCTAAATTTTGATTATATTTTCTCTTTCTCTTGTATGGGATTTTCTTATTTATGTATTTTATTACAGTTTTCTTATTTGTATATTTTCTTATTGCAGTTTCTTATTAACTATTAATAGTTATATTGGCTTTTTTGTCCATTTTATTAATGTTTTGCTCTCTTTGTGATATTGAAATATTATTTGCAATAACATACTCATGTAGATATATCCAATTAAAATAAAATACTGGCCAAAGAAATATAATAACTATAATTAATAATGATATTGATAGTGATTTTCTTCTCAAATGTTTTGTTATATGTGAAATTATTTTGACTTCATCACAGTCTCATGAAATATTCTGGGCAAATGCTTTTCTTTAGATTTTACAATGGAGGACACTGATGCCTAGGAACCTCAAATGACTTGCTAAAGGCCATAGATTATTTACTTTTTGGTCCTACATTATGGTGAAGGCTGAGCTCCTCATACTTCCCACTAACAACTTACATTTTATTATTCAAGTGGATGCTGAAAAACTTTCTAACATTGGTTAGAATATTTTAATTTCTACAATAACAGAGCAGAGTTTGACCTACTGAATTGGCCTTTATGAAAGCTAATGAAGAATTAAACTGTCTGAGAGTCTTGAGATGAAAGACCTTCCCAGGTCTTTTATATATGGGAAACATACAGCACGCAGGGACCAGGACTTGCCTTTGTACACTGTGAGGTACAGGGGAGGGATTAATAAATAAGGAGGAATTAATTGTCTGCTGGGCACTTTTAATGTTGAAGAGCTTCCAGTAATTATCACATTTCTGCCCTTACTTCAATCAGGGGCACAAGGCATCTTTCTGTCTCTAACCATCCTGTCAGTGATCACACACCTGTGGTCTCAGGGCCACACGTAGCCAACAGTGAGGAGAGAACAACATGAGCAGAGAAAGCCACTCACTGACTTGGGCTCAGAGCCTCTTTACTGTTTCTACTCATGAATGCTACTGCTCCGGATTCTCAAAGCTATTGGATTCTGAACCTGCCGTGACCTTCAAGATTCTATTGATCTCTCCAGCCTTCCCTAAAACTATGGACTTAAATCCTTCCAGCTCTCTGCTGACTTCAGACATCTCTTTTTTGAGCCCCAATTTGCAGGACATTTTGGATTCCTGACCTGCTGCCTCCCCTGACTTCAGATTCATATCTGCTCGACTCTGGTTGGAATTCAAAACTTCTCATTTTGCTTCTGTCTGATGATTGCTTCCCTCTTCAATGCTTGGATCTGACTCTTCCATTTGGCTTCCATTTGGCTTTTCTACAGTTGTCCTAATAATCCTTCATGGTTCTCGCCCAGAGTTATTTAAGTTGGTTACCTGAGAATGAATGTGCAATATACAGTAAATCCAAGGCAACTACAACCACAGGAGGTCTGGGATGAAGTTTCTGAACAATAAACACATAACAAAAATTTCTGCCTCTTAAGGACTGAACTTTTTTCCATGTTGAGTTCATGTTTGAATCTGGAAAGTACACTATTTAACACATTTCACAGTGAGGTTTCAAACCCTTTCCTATTCCCCACCCAATAGTTGTAGTAAGGGGAAGACCCTAAAGAACTTGGTAGGGGTGGCAAAAAGTCAGAGCTGTGCTTCAGCCTCACTGGGTAGCAAGGACAGTCTTTATCTGACTAGTAATTTCTCAAATATGGCTGTGCCTTTGATTTTAGGGCTGGAGATCTTGCTAAAGGGCAGTTTTGTAGGTTCACTTAGAATATTTTATGCAAATCTGAATATATAACAAATTCTCCAATTGATTCTGATGCACTGAGTCAAAAGATTAGTATTCGAGAACCACTGCTTTTGGTAACTTGGGATAACAATTATGAAGATCATAATTGAGAGGAAGAAAAATCTTAAAAAACATAGTTGATGAAGACTCTATATTTTAATTAAGTCTGAGAAAAGAGCAATTGAGAAGAGATAGAATTCTCTGTAATTATTATGCAAGTTCTTGATACAAGAAGTTGAAAACCTCCAAAATTTTCAGAGTTTGAAACATGGAAAAAGAGGACCGGTGATTCATTATGGTGAAATAAAATTAAGAGATAAAGTAAAGTAGAAGAGACACATTTCCCTTACCAACAGCTGGCTGATGGTTTCACCAGTTTCTACTAGAGACGGATTGTGAGTTAATGTTAGATCACAGTGTTTTGTACTTTATGTTTACTGTGACATCTTTATAGTTCTTTTCTCATTGCAGGTGCTTTATTGTTCTTATTTAATGATGTCATTTCATCATAGAACTGCTTCTTTTCTAATAAAAAAAAAATGAAGTTCCAAAGTAAACTATCCCTCAGTTTTTTATAGATAGGCAAGTTAGGTCTTGTATGGCATCAGGAATTTGCTGTCTAGAGTAGGAAAAGTAGAAAAGCAGCTCTTCTTACAAAATTCCACCTCAATAAGACTTGCTTCTATCTGAGAATGATCAGGGGTGATATTCAAAACATGTAACAACTGCCATGCTCCTTTCATCCTCCTAAATATCCATGTATACGGCCAGAACCATGTAACTATTTACCTAGTGGCGTAAATCATTTATCCAATTTAATACTTTTCAAATCAGTTGTTGATCTGTTTAGAAATGTAAGAGCATGACCTTTCTTCTGTCATGCCATAGACTAAAAGTTTCTCCTGTCTGAGCTGTGATTTGATTTAGGGAAGCACACACACTATTTCAGTCACTTCTTCATTAAATGGATAGTGAATACATTCTTGGTACCTGTACTTTTAGCTTTTGGAAGGCAGCTGGCTGCCCTGCCTGTATGTGAGGAGAGCCTGAGTTTCAACCAGTCATGATGATGTTGCCACCAGTGCTACTGGGCGCTGTCAACTTGCTCCTGCAAATGTTGGGCTTCCTCACAGTAGCAGGTGGGCCTAAGAACATGTCACTGCACTGCTGCTTCTACCAGCTTTGTCCACTCAACACCACCAGGTATCGCCCGTGTTGGTACCAGCAAGATTCACAGGCTCCATTTCCTGCCTCTGCTGCTGCTGCACAACATTTTTTAGGTGGGGTTTGTTCTCATAACCCATATAAAAGAATTCCATAACTGAATACTTAGCACAGCTATGCTGATATAAACTGGTTGAAACGTTCAGGGCTGGTATGGTGGCTTGATAATCTTTAGAAATCTCAGTACCTTCTCTTCTTTTCTGATGCTCTGTCATACTCGGCATTCTGTGTTATAGTTCCAAACAGTGACTCAAGCTCCAGTCATCGTGCCCCATTCCAGACACCAGGAAGGTAAGAAAATAGAGGGAAGAAAGGTATGGAACTTTTTAAATGAAGACTTCCTTGAAGACCCATGCGACATTTTTCTTTACTCTCTTTGTCTAATATTTAGCTACAGCATCACATGCACGAGCAAGGGAGCCTAGAAAATGTAGTCTGTCAGCTGAGAGGCTATGTTTCTATCCCATAATCAAGATGATGGCTAAACACTGGCTGCTGGAGGGAACCTACATCCTGCCATACCACCTTTCAATTTATTCCCTTGTTTCCTTAAGGATGATAGCAAAAGCTCGAAAACATAAAGAGATGGAAAATATGGGATGCCCATTCAAATTAACATCTAAAGGTATTTTGATTCAGGCTTAGGAACTTTTGAAAACACTTGCCAGGAACGACTCTCTTTCATCAGTATACTAAAAGATCTTCATCTTCTGGTCCTACCTTCCCAGAAATCCTTGACTTGGACTTGGATGCTGATTAAGACAATGACAATATTTTCTCTCTCTGTGTGTGTGTGTGTGTGTGTGTGTGTGTGTGTGTAAAAGCTTTAGGGGAAGAAAACAGAGATCGGCAGTCCTGGGTCTTGCTGAGTGTGTCTGGTGTGCTGGAGAGAAACAAACTGAGAGCAGCCTTGAGTTCCTGGTTGTTGACGCGGCCCCACCACTCAGCCACATCCAACTGTGAAGATTTTATAAAAAACTATGTCTTCCCAAGAACCGTAGTCTGAGGGGGATAAAAATAACAAAACCAAACTCACACACTTGAGAATGGTAAACATTTTCAAGAGGTCCTTTCTTGATATGTTTTAATTGCCTCCTGTTGATGCTGCTGGTGAGGGCAAGATTCCCATCCCAGGGTAATGGGGATGGCTAACCACATGACACCTGACGCTGGGCAAATGAGTTTGGCAGTAGTTTACCAGTCACACAGTCCTACGGCCTAGTGGGGGCGGATATGGCACGCCATCGAGGGCCACACGGGGTAAACAAGCCGTGTGGTAGTACAAGGGTGGGCTGCTCCTTGGTCCCTTTGGGACGGTGTGATTGGCTTGTCTGAATCATTCTGTAGGTTGGCAGGAAACTGAAACTCCCTACCCAGGGATGACCAGGAACGACGGTGGTTCCTTTGAAAAGAAGAACCGTTTGGCCAGGGGACCTTATCTCAGGGAGTGGAGTTGGGAGGGGACTTTGTGGGTCATTAGACTATTCAAGGTCCTTCTGATTTTATCAGATGTCAAGGCAGCATGTAATATTGAGCTTTCATTTTAGGCCTTCCACCACATGTTGCAGATTTCCCTGGGCTGGGGGTGCCTTCTGCTCCTTATTGGAAACTTGAGCCTTTGTAATTTTACCTTCTATCTGCTCAAGTATAGTGAATAGTCAATGCTTGACTGAATTTCCTTTTCTTTGAAAAGTAATATTTTTTTTCAGACAAAAATAGTTGTAGGTTCACAGCCTTGATAATACATCAAGTAAAGAGAAAATATATTGCTTTTATTTTGTCCTCTGCAGAGGACATGTCAGCAATAGGACTGTCCCTGCCATGCCGTTTGCAGGAACCGTAGTATCATGGGTCTCCGGCAGAGGGAAGGAGGGTAGACCAGGCTAGAGAATCTGACGTAGTTCTGTAGCAGGCCCACAGTGGAGACAGTCAGATAACTACAATATCCATCCACCTTCAAAGCTACTAGAGTGATATCTTCAAATCTTTCTCTGGCTATAAATGGATACCTCCACTTCCATTATCACGTTTGCTCTGTGACTCTCCCACCTGCCTCTTACAAGGACTCCTGGGATTACGTTAGACACAGTGGTGCAATTCAGGATAATCTCCCCACATCAAAAGGCTTACTCATAGCTGCAAAGTTCCCTTTTGCCATGTTACGTGGCATATTCACAGTTTCCAGAGATTGGGGTATGGACTATGGGGAGGCCATCATTCTGTTTATCATACAAGGATATGACATAAACAAACAAATGCATTTTTGCGTTTACTAATTAGACATAAATATCTATTGTCTCTTTCTATTCATGATCTCTTGAAGCTGTCTATTTCTAACTTTTCATTCCCAGCGAACTGTGCTTCACTTTGCCATTTTTGTGCTTTTGCTTACAATTACTTTCCATGTCCCTTTCTGCTATCCAAAATTTGCTAATTCATTGTCAAATTACATTTCATCTTGTGGGTAAACTGAAATGAACAATATTTAGACTTTTCTTCCCAGTTCTATGAGACTTCTGTTGAGTTTTTATTGTTTAGTTCAGTTATTTTTCAGAGTATTAGGCTTTTCCCCACCAACATGGCAGGTGATTGGACTAAGTTTGTTCATTACAAGCCATACAGGGAATTCAATTAAATGGTTCATTTAAAAAAAAAATGAAAGACAGAAAGAAAAAAAGAAAGTTAAAAGAAAGAGGGACGCCTGGATGGCTCAGTTGGTTAAGCTCCTGACTTTGGCTCAGGTCATGGCCTCACGGTTTGTGATTTCAAGTCCCTTGTTGGGCTCTGTGCTGACAGCTCAGATCCTGGAGCCTGCTTCAGATTCTGTGTCTCCCTCTCTGCCCCTCCCTTGTTTGTGCTCTGTCTCTCTCTCTCTCTCTCAAAAATAAATAAACATTAAAAAGATAAAAAAGAAAGAAAGAAAAAGAAACCTCAACCAAATAAATTTCCAAATCAAGCACTTCTGTACTACCTAAGCTCAAAATAATTTTCAGTTGCTTTGTCTTTCTCCTCTAGTGAACAAAAATATTTTCATTAAAACAAAAAATGAAGAATCCAAAAGGACAGTTAGTTACATCTCCTCATTTTAGAAAGGAGAATCTGGAGTTCATAGAGATGTCATGATGAGGTCACCGAATTATTAGATGGCAATATAACAGTATGTGAAACCCAGACTCTGCAGTCATTTTTGTAACAAAATCTTGTTATTACACCACACTGTCTGAAGTCTAAGTCACTGAAAATCAAACCTCCATATATCCATCAAGGAATTGCTTCTTTCAAAGCTTTGTGAAAATAAGAGAATTTATGATAATCTCTTATTATTTTACTTTCAATCCGTTGTTCTGGTATTTTGTAAATACAAGGCACAGTATCTAAAAATATGGAAAGGAAACAAAGTTAAACCTTTCACTATCTAGTGAGCTTGCGCTGCTGCACAAAGAGGCTGGTGAAAGTAGTAATTTGACACTGTTCTTCCTCCTTCCCACCAAAATAAAGTAACAAACTCCCTATTTACTCTTGAAAGAGGAAGAAGTTTAGGAAATTTATCAGAACAGACATTTCAGGTTAGTTGGACTCTGACTTTCCGTATCTGCTCCTGAAATCCAATGGTGCCTGAGGCCATGGGTCAGTCTGGTCCGTTCCACAATGTGCAGTCAGATAAAAGGTCAGAAGATGGGTCTTTGCAGGTTGGCTGAGACATGGATAGTATTCCTCTCACTCATTAGAAAGATTTTTACCAGATCCAATTTCATAGTGCTTTTAAAACTGCTGGTATGAGGTGGAGATAAGGTCAAGCCTTTAATTACAACATGTATGAGCAAGGAGCAGTTCAGTCAGGTGTTGGGTGAAAACAGGCTTAGTGGGGAGTCCAGGTTGGCTGCCTTCTTTTTGAAGCAGCCAAAAGGCAACAAATAGCTTAAAGAGGGAGGTATAAGAGACCATGCACCCACGATTCGTTATTGGCAAATATTATCCAGGACATCTATCTGATCGCAGACTGCATCTAACAGCTTTTTACCTTTGTCTCTCTAATAACATACTCATTTTCTCTTGGTCTGGAATATGGACTACGGGCAGTTCCTGGTGACCAGGTTTCAGGTACAAGGAAAAGGCATAGAATGTAATACATGTAGACCCTGAAACATGACTCTTGGATTATTATGGCGTGTTCCAGCCTTCACAGAAAAGACAGATTTCACACTATGTCACTTACTGTGAATGTACCAACACTGTAGAGTTCAAAAGTACAAATGTTACAGCCAGAAACAATGGGTTTCTTGGAAATATATTTGGAAAATCTTTTAACATTATAGCTGTCTAAAACTCTGCCTACAAGGAATTTTAACATAGGCTCTGTCACATTCTGTAGAAGACTAGCTCATCATAAATGGGGGAACAAGTGGGTCTGATAAAGGGTGATTACATTCCAGTACTCAGTGTGAGAACAGGAATAAACAGGTAAGAAACTAGCAAATCTTCCAGGACAGTGCTTTATTGCTACAAATACCTACCCTAGGCTCACTTCACCCTAAATTACTGTGGTAAATGACTGCAGAAAGTCAAAAGGAACAAAAACTTACTGAACATTTGGACACGTATAACTAACACAATATTTTAACCGGTGAGAGGCTTAGGGGTGATGAAGTATAATTGTGACAGCTCAATAACTGTGCTAACCCAAAATTTCTAGTCAGTAACATGCAGGCCCACTGTATGAAATGAAAACTTGGCAATTCCACCATGGAAGATATAGTAAGCCAATGATAAAGTGATAAATTGTGGTGAGAAATGGGAGGCTGAAGGACACTTGGAAAAATCTGTGACTCTGGGAGTCGGGGAAATCTAGGAAGGAAAGAAGAAAAGTGACATAGTGATCACCTAATGTAATTTAGGTGTGACCTGTGCTTTGCAGGGTATGAACCTATCACAATCCCTATGGAACTAAGAAGGGGGGTCCACTACTTGAAGAAATAGGAACTGATAATCCATTTGAAATCAAGCTGAGATCAAATTTGTGGTCCTTTTAAAGATTCTATCCATGTAGAAGAATTCTAAATTATTTCAAGGTTAAACAAGCAAGCAAGTGTAACCACAGCCTTGCTTGCCTAGAAAGAAAAAGGAATTAAATTAATGGTGCTGGAGACTGTTTCCGCCTTATTATTCTTGTCTACTCTGTATGTCTAAGAAAGACATTGAATAAGCAGAAGGAATTTGATGCTTGTAAACTGAAATCGGTTAGGAATTCTTAATGTTTGTATATATTAGACACACCTGAAACTTGTATGTGGGCATTGTATATAACTCTGCTAGTAATTTCTAATTGGTGGTGGGTATGTGTGCATATATGTTATATATAATTATGCAATTATATATTGCGTATATAATTGATATAATTGGAGTTTTGAATGAGAAAGGCTATGCTTATTAAAAATCATCATCTGGGTAAACCTGGGTGGTTCAATTGTTTGGGTGTCCAACTTTGGCTCAGGTCATGATCTCACAGTTTGTGGGTTCAAGCCCTGCTTCAGGATCCATGCTGACAGCTCAGAGCCTGGAGCCTGCTTCAGATTCTGTGTTTCCCTCTCTGTCTGCCCCTTCTTCCACCTGCACTCTCTCTCTCTCTCCCTCTCTCTCTCTCTCTCTCTCTCTCTCTCTCTGTCTCTCAAAGAAGAATAGACGTTAAAAAATTAAAAAAAAACCTCATCATCTGAGATTACAGAAACAGAACAAATCATATCAAAATTTGTATGTAACCACAAAAGAATCCAAATAGTCAAAGCAATCTTGAGAATGAAGAACAAAGTTGGAGGCATCCAGCCCCAAATTTCAAGATATATTACAAAGCTGTAGTAATCAAAATAGTATGGCACTGATATAAAAACAGACACATAAATCAATGGAACAGAAGAGAGAGCTCAGAAATAAGCCCACTATTATACAGTCAATTAATCTATGACAAAGGAGGTAAAAATATCCTATGGGGAAAAAAACAGGTTCTTCAACAAATGGGGTTGAAAAAACTGCCCAGCTACATGCAAAAACTGCCCAGCTACATGCAAAAATTGCCCAGCTACATGCTGGACCACTTTCTTACATCATACACAAAAATAAAATGCATTAAATATCTAAATGTAAAATCTGAAACCATAAAACTCCTAGAAGAAAACATAGGTAGTAATTTCTTTGATATCAGCTGTAGAAATAATTCTCTATATATGTCTCTTCAGGGAAAGGAAATGGAAATAAAAATAAACTATTAGGACTATACCAAAATAAAAAGCTTCTGCACAGTGAAGGAAACAACAAAACAAAAAGGCAATCTACTGAAAGGGAGAAGATATTTTCAAATAATATATCCCATAAATTGCTAGTATCTGAAATATATAAAGAACTTTACAACTCAACACCAAAAAGAAAAACAAAACCAAACAAACCAAAAAAAGAAACAAAAACAAATAGTCCTATTAAAGAATTCCAGACAGCGGAGCTGAATGGACATTTTTCCAAAGAAGACACAAATGGCCAACAAACATGTGAAAAGATGCTCAACATAAATAATCATCAGGGATATATCATCTCACACCTGTCAGAATGGCTAGAATGAAAAAGACAAGAAATAACAAGTGTTGGTTAGAATTTAGAGATAAAGGAACCTTTGTGCACTCTTTGTGGGAATGCAAACTGATGAAACCACTGTAGATAACAGTATGGAGGTTCTTCAAAAAATTAAAAATATTTTGCCATTTGATCTTGTACTTCTACTACTGGGTATTTACCCAAAGAATATGAAAACACTAATTTGAAAATATATATGTACCTTATGTTTATTCCAGTGTTGTTTATACACACACACACACACACACACACACACACACACACACACACAGAATGGGATATTGCCCATCCTTTAAAAAGAATGAAATCATGCCAATTGTGATAATATGGATGGATCTAGAGGGCATAGGGCTAAGTGAAATAAGTCAGTCAGAGAAAGACAAATACCATATGGTTTCAACTCATGTGTGGAATTTAGGAAACAAAGTAAATAAATTAATTTAAAAAAAAGAGAGTTAAACATACAAAAGACCAAATGCTTAAATACAGAGAACAAACTAGTGGTTGCCAGCGGGGATTTGGGGGCAGGGGGTGTGGGGGGATGGGTGAAATAGATAAAGGGGATTAGGAATACACTTTTCCTGGTGAGCACTGAGTAATGTATAGAAATGCTGAATCATACTGTACACCTGAAAGTAATATAACAATTTATATTAATTATACTTCATTTAAAATTAACAAAAAATCCTATGAAGAAAGATAAGAATGTATATATACAAATGTATTATTTGAAGTGTTAAGAAAAAATTATTATTATGCTAGCGGAGGACTGAGATGGAATTTAAAGAGTTTAGTACCACCTGGTCAATAAAAAATTATTTTCTTTGAAGATTCAAGCAATGAAAAACTAACTAATACCCAGCCTTCTTTTTTCATTGCCTTCCATCATGTGGCTCCTTATAGAAGTTATTCTTGTTCACATTTTATATTATGAATTTCTTTTACTATTTCAAATATGAGTTAAATTAGTACAGGTACAAGCTGGGTTAAGCAACTGACAAATGATTATTTGCTTCGTCTCCATTAAATCTGCAATGGATTAAGGCATATTAGGTAAAATTAAGCCAAAGACCAAGGAATGGCTCTATCCTGCTTCAAATCACTGCTTCTCCTCTTTGTACAGTTTTAAAAAGCAATACATAATGAACTATCACAACATCATCGACTGGGTCTGTGTCCCAAATCCAATAATGTGGAAAACGGCCAGAGCATGGGGTTTTCTGCTTCTGCTGACAGGCCCCATACCCAGTCCAAAGCAGCCTGGATCTCACTACCTTGTGGCTAGTTGGAGAAAGGAAAGAAGAAAGAGAAAAGTGACACAGCAAGCTCTAGGGAACCTTACTTTCCCAGCAGTGGGATAAAGTGGCTTTAACCATACATGCATGAGACCTTCTAATATATGGTTACTTCTACTAGCAATGATAGTTTGATCATTCTCTTTGCTGATCAGTCAGATTAATAGCATTCTTCTTTCCAACATGTGCAGGATGGAGCAAGAAAGGAAAGAATTTAAGGGAGGAAGAAGACTTGAGCATGTCTCATTCTTAGTTGGCTTACAGTTTTGATTAAATACAAATAATTACAAATTAATTTTTAAGTACAGCCACAAATTCCAGTTAAATATTGTTGCAGTCACAGAAATATATGCATTTGTAACAACATGCAGAATTAGGAATATGCAGCCAGTTCTCTACCAGATACCAGGAAAGATTTCCAGTTATATTAGCATCATGGGCACTAGGGCAAAGCTTGAGTGATTTCTATTCTCCTCATCGAATGCATCTATCACAAAGATAGAAGATCTTAGTTAACCAAATGTCAGAGGTAGCTGGGGCCAATTTACCTACTATTACATCAATCTTTCCAGTGAGTTTCTCTTTTTATATCCATTGAGGATCTAAAATTCCTAATAATTTAACCTTGTTGGGGCAAAGACGTAGTATAATAGGATGTTCTTTATTCTGAGACTGATAGGGTTAGTCAGAAAGGGCAGCCATGAGCAGATTTCTCTTTGTTAGCTCTGGGCTTTTTTTTTTTTTTCTGCCACTGATTGTGCAAGAATATGTGTCCATCTACACACCTGGCTGACCAGGTACAGGAATGGTTGAGCCCTCGTTGGCCCAGCAGAGACACTAGATAAGTGATTGCTAAGGGCTAGAATGCTGCAAGGAGAGTGCAGATCAAATGGGGTTTCCAGATTAACGCCTGAGATGGAGACTTTTAGAGCAAACAGGTGAATAGCAGGGAATCATGAAGACCTCCTGCCCCTCCCCCACTGTGGGCAAATTTTATTCTGATTTCCAAGATGAGTCTGTGGGAAAAATAATATGTACAGCGTGAGATCTCTGAATAGATCTCATGGCACAAAAGGAAAAGAACATTTAGGATGACTGCGCAAATATGACAATAATACATTGTAGTACACGGAGGTAAATTTTAAAGCTTTTGTTACATAATTTCAATAATCCAAAACGTGAAGGCTATGAAACAAAAAGAACATAGAGGAAATAAGGCAAGAGGCTGAGGTGAAAGCAGAGCCAGACAAGGTAATTAAATATTAAAATGATAGTAAAAATGCCATATGAGAAGCAAAAGGTGGATTGACTATAATCCAGATAAAAACTGACACCACAGAGAAGCGTATCAGTGAGGGGAGACACACATTTGAAAAACTGCTCCAGGATACAGAATGAAAGAATTAAAATGTGAAGACGATGACAGGGAAGAAGGCATGTGAAAGATTCAGGGGAACCGACACCGCAGATAATTGAATGAATAGCAGCACCCACGGTAAAAAATCAACAATCAGAGTTGCAACTGTAGAAAACCTAGAAGTTTCCTTTCCTAAAAGGAAAGTGCTGAGTTTGCAGAATGAAGAGTCTCCCTGAGAAGCAGCGGCGCCAGTGAAATGAAGCCAATACTTAGGTGCATCCTGCTGAGAGGTCGGAGTTTCAAAGGATGAAGAAAAAATATCTTACAAACATCCAAGTAGGAAAAATCAGATTATCTGTGTTGAGAAAAAACTAAGTGGATCTAGGATGTCACTACCGTTAGACGGCAATGCTAGAAGCAATATTTAAAGTGGTGAGGGAGACAATGACAATATTGTGACTAAAGATCCCACAAGCAGGGAAATTGCCTCTCCTGCACGGTGACAACAAAAAGACGGCGTATGATACGCACAAATCATGCGATGTAGTTATGCTAGTTCCATCCCCGATGATATTGCTCAGAGATATTCTCTAACTGACAAAAAGATGAATCCGAATAAAGAGACCCTGAGAATGGTGACATTATATCGTAGGAACACTGGCGGGAAGTAGTTAAATCAGTTCAATGAATAATGCAAGTAATTATCATGATTACAATCATAATCAAAATATAAATTTCAAGGCAAATTTTATAGGAAAGATTAATAATATAAATTATTAAAATGTAATAATAAAAACCTGGGTATAAAATTCCAGAATAGACAGGGAGTGGGGGCAGTGGTAGAAATGAAAGCATTAACATTAGAAGGCTATTGATTTTTGTATGCATTTTTGTATCTAACCATCATGTTGATGATCTTAGAAAGTTCATTTACTAGTGTTTTTAACATACACAATCATTTCATCTGTAATTGTCCGTAAAACCTATTCCTTTACAAGAGTTTTGTCTCTTATTTCTGCTTTTCATTTCTCCCCAGGTTTTGCAGAAATAAAAACAAAGACCCTCTGTTGCCATGGAAAGGAACCAGCAAGCCCTGTATTTCAGAACCTCCAGTTACCAAGACTGGCTTATTCTTTCCTTTGTTGTTCGGACCAGTCAGCCTCTTTTAATTATCACTGGCAAGGCTGTTTCAGGCCTGAAGGATCCAGAGTAGATTCCTAATGATTGATGTCGTAGGACTGCCAAGGTGTCCGGATGCAGTCAGCTTTAGACTGCTCTGTGCCGCAAAAATATTCCCTTTGATTGTTAATTAGTTCTTTGATCTGTATTAGCAATGTCAGTCTACGGAGTGTCAATGTCATTTTGGGAATGCAACTCTATTCTTTCACAAACACACTTGTTGGTAATTTTAGAAGCACATAATGGTCACTGTTACCCTGGTCTGTGAGTGACACATGGTCCTAATCAGGAACCGGACTGTGCATTCAAAACAGCAGAAAGAAAACTCAGGATGGTTCTCCCTAGGCAATTTTGCACTGGAGATGCAAGCTGCCTTCCTAGTTCCAGCCTGTCCTCTCTGATCAGAGGATCTCACAGCCTCTGCCCACCTGGGCTTACACTGTGCCTCTTCTCCATTCATGCTATTTGGGCCTCTTCCATCTAGAGATGGCTATTGTCTCCTCGAAGCCCAGACTTATTATGGTCTCCAAGCTTCATCCCTTCATCAGCTGTATGATTTCCCCACCTTCCCCCACCATTTAGATTCTTGTGTTTGGGACCACTTAGCTTCCAATCTGCAGTGTTGGTCCTGCCCTTAATTCTTACAACTAACTCTGCTTGGAGACAGGAAGTACACCATCATTCTATCTCCACAAGTGTCCTCTTGCTGTTGGTCCGTTCCTTAAACATGCCCAAGTTCTCTTAATTGGGGTCCTGTTTTGATGTCATGTTCCTCAGATCCTGGAATGCTAGCGTGCTCTCTCAGGCTTTTCTCAAGATCAGAACCTCTCTTAAACCCTATTCTGCTGGTAGCTGAACCCTGACTGTCCTGACACTAACTGATGTCAGGTCTCTGTGCTTTGCCAACCTACGGAGACAGACTGCTTCATCACTGAAGCTTTTTTGTTTAATGCACTTATGGATTAGGGCCTGACATGATCATATCCTTTGCTCTTCTTGAGTATTTTGTTCTTTGTCCTATAGCATGGCTCTTATGTATAGGTTTTTTAGGTCTCAACTGAATGAACTTGATGCTTAGCAAAGTCTGTCAACTCTGTTTGGGTGAGAACTCAGTATTTCCCACCACTGTACAACATTCTGACCTCTCAGTTCAGTTTTTCACCCAGAGCCACTATTTTCCATTAGTGCAGCATTTTGTTCTGCACATGTGCAGCCCAGCCCCCTCCAAGGATCTACGGGGATGCCAGACCTATTCCTCACACCTCCAGCCGTTCTGGTGTCCTACTCGGCAAGGTCTTCCCACCTTCAGCACCCCACACTCCAGTCTGTCTCTTCAGCTCAACAAGACCATTGTTGTCTGCTAGAGACTCAGCTCCCTGCTTCAGGAAGGGAAAATGCTCTCTGATAGAAAGCCAGGGTTAAAGGGCTGACCCCTAGTGCTTTCCGTCTCTTCAGAACTACAATCCTCATGGTAGACTAATGCCTGGAAACAGCTGCGTCACACATTCGTCCAGCTGTGCGGTTGTTTTTATGCATGGTAAGCCAAGCCAGTTACTCTGCCATGACCAGAAGCACAAATTTCGTCTTTAAAAAAAAAATTTATTTGTTTTTGAGATACAGAGAGAGAGAATTTATTTGTTTTTGAGATACAGAGAGAGAGAGAGAGAGAGAGAGAGAGAGAGAGAGAGCATGAGTAGGGGAGGAGCAGAGAGAGAGGAGAATCCAGTGCAGGTTCCAGGCTCAGAGTTGTCAGCACAGAGCCCAGTGCGGGGCTCAGACTTATGAACTGCGAGAACTGAGCTGAAGTTGGTGCTCAACTGACTGAGCCACCCAGGCGCCCCTGGAATTTTGGGGTTTTGTTTCTATTGGTAACGTAGGAAAGTTTCTACCAGTTTCACAACTTGTTATTGGTTATGTTATGCACATTTTTAGTAGCTATCAAATTTGGGGAAACTCTATATCAAGTCTCCTTCATATATGAGCTAAATGCAACCACTACATATCCCTTTAGCTAGATCTCCAAAGTGGCCAGAGCTGATCTAACATCACCAGATAAAAGGCAAAGTGGGGGAAAGGTCAGAGCAGAGCGATAGGGTCTTAATGGACTACTTGTAAAATGTCTAACTTTGGACAATTTTACAAAAATAGAGGAGCATGTGAATACAATGTTGGGGACCTGCCCAGGCTTTGGATAGTTTCTGTGCAAAGAAGAGCCCTTCAACTGCATTAGCTTCAGAGGAGATCAGCTTCTTCTGACCAAGGATGCTTGCCTTTGCTACTTGCCATTTTTGTGGAGGCCACCCCTGGTCACATCCTGAATCTTAAACTTTCCTGACTCAAAAGATCAATTATTTTTTTCTGGATTTTTGACATACCATTTTTAGCCATCTCCTTCTCCTAAATAACCACATTCAGCTTCTGATAGCTCTTCATAATAGCAATCCAGGCACATATTAGAAGGTTACCCATGGGTGTCCTAGCCTTGCCAGATGAATTTATTCTCTGATTTGACTTCTTTGTGTTGATCCCTGACAGTCCGGATGTCTCAGAAAAAGTCCCACAATTTCTGGGACCCACAGATCTTAAAAGTAAAATAAATTATGTTGGAGCCTACAGACTATTTTCATTAAAATAGTATGTGTTTTAAAAACAGATCATATATCCTGGCAAACAGTCCTTTACAAATACTAAGCTATTTTGGGATCTTTTTTGATACCTATTTATGAAATGAGTTAGTTACTCAAACTTATTTGATTTAAAAAATTGAGGGGTGCCTGGATGGCTCAGTCAGTTAAGCATCTGGCTCTTGGTTTTGGCTCCAGTCATGATCTTACTATCTATAGGTTCAAGCCCCATGTTGAGCTCTGTGCTGATGGCACAAAGCCTGCTTGGGATTCTCTCTCTTTCTCTCTCTCTCTGCCCTTCCCCCTCTTGCTCTGTCTCTCTTCAAAAGAAATATATAAACTTAACATTAAAAAAAATTGAATATAATCTCTGGGATTAAAACCCTAAAATGGTGGGAGAAAGTGGGCAGATGTAGCGTAAGAGAATTCTAAGCTCACCTCCTCCCACAGATACAGCTAGATAGCACACACATCAATGTAACTAATCCAGAAAATGACCCGAGGACTGTCAGAACAAACGCTCCACAGGTAGCCAGAGCAGGGATGGGGTTGAAAGCCAAAGAGACCCGAAAAGCTGTCCAAGGAAGGGAGGGGCACAGTGGACATAGAGAGAGGAGAGGCGCAGATTCTCAGGCCAGGCACCCTGTGCATGGGGATCCTGCATGGGCATGGGGAAGACAAATGCCCACAATGCTTGGCTTTGAAAACCAGAGATGTTCAACAATCAGTGGTGCTTAATACCAGCAATTGGTATTGCTTAATCCAGGCTTAATACCTGGAACTTTAAAAAGCAGCATGCTTGACTCTGGGAGAGCCAGGACTGCAGTAGGAAACTGAGTCTCTGCCTTAAAGAGAGCAAAACCAACAGCCTCAAGGAGATTCAGCATAGAAGTGGCAGTTTGAAAAACACCAGGGGCATACGGGAGGGAGATTTGTTTACTAATCCTGTCTCATGTGTTGGAGGGGCAGGGGTTCTTGGGAGACTTCCACAAGAACAAAGGAGCTGCCAAGGACCATTTCCCATTTCCCATTCCCAGTATAAACACACGCCCACCTGCAGAAGCAGTGTGGCACCCACACTCTCCAGCTAACTAGCTAACAGTGTGCCCCACCTCCTCGCACGTCTGCAGATTGTCCTCTGCATCCTGGCCTTGGCTCCGAGTCTCCTCCCACAACAGACCTCTGCAAACCTCACACAACTGTATGCCCCAGCCAGCATTCTTATGCAGAAATGCCCCCTTCTCCACAGGCATTTCCCCTAACAGCTGCAGGTCTCCTCCCACCTTGCCAGCACCACACATCTGCCCTCTTGTTCTCCTGTGGAAACGTTCCCTGCATCCCAGTCTGGGCAGGAGTTTTCCTGGGAAGCTGAAGCTGCCTTCCCACAGCACACCAGTGCTGCCCTGTTGTGCTCTCTTGAGGACCTGCCCCCTCCAATGTACTCCTGAATTGAACACATCCAAAGTGGTGCCACTAGCATGGCAGAGTGCGATAAATTTTGGCAGGGCTGGAACACTCCAAAGAGATTCTTGCCCCAGGGACAGGGAAAGATAACCACACACACTTGTTTGACTGGACTCAGCAAAGGGTTCGGGGCAGGGATCTGGTGTGACTGCAAGCCCTGTCCACCAATGAAAGCTTCTTAAGGGATGGCACAGGGAAAGTACCTTGCAAGTTGATACTACTGCATCTCTGGCATACCTGACATGACTCAACTCAAGCTCAAGGTGGCCCTAGACTGGCCCACTAACAACACTGGGAGCAAACCTGCCCACAACAGGCAAAGAGTGTCTTTACAGACACCGGGATTGAAGGAGAACATAGTTCAGCCATAACAGTACACCACATGCAACACACATAGGGGACACCCATTGAGTGCCAGGTTCTGGTGCACAGAACACATTGCAATGCAGGGGCATTACAGGGCTCTTCTTTAAAAGGCCACTGCTGTCTTCCTCTTTTTTTGTTTTTATAATGTTTTTATTTATTTTTGAGAGAGAGAGAGAGAGAGAGAGAGAGAGAGAGAGAGAGAGTGAGCGAGCGTGAGCAGGGGAGGGTCAGAGAGAAGGAGACACAGAATCCGAAGACAGGCTCCAGACTCTGAGCTAGCTGTCAGCACAGAGCCTGACAGGGGCTCGAATCCATGAACTGTGAGACGATGACCTGAGCCGAAGTCAGACGCTTAACCAACTGAGCCACCCAGGCATCCCCAAAGGCCACTACTTTCAAAGGCAGGAGACATAGCTGACTTTCTTAATATAAAGAAATAGACACAGAGAGTTAGACAAAATGGGGAGACAGAGGAAATGGCCCCAAGTGAAATAACAGGACAAAATCACAGCAAGAGAGCAAAACAAAATTGAGATAAGTAGTATGCCTGATAGAGAATTTAAAGTAACAGCCATAGGGGCGGCTGGGTGGCTCAGTCGGTTAAGCATCCGGCTTCAGCTGAGGTCAGATCTCACGGTTTGTGGGTTCGAGCCCTGCGTCGGGCTCTGTGCTGACAGCTAGCTCAGAGCCTGGAGCCTGTTTCAGATTCTGTATCTCCCTCTCTCTCTGACCCTCCCCTGCTCCAGCTGTCTCTCTCTGTCTCTCAAAAATAAATAAAAAGCATAAAAAAATTTAAAGTAACAGCCATAAGTATATTCACCAGACAAGAAAAGAGTAGAGGACCTCAGTGAGATCTTCAACAAAAATATAGAAACATAAAAAAAGAACCAATCAGAGATGAAGAACTCGATAACTGAGATTAAAAATACACTAGATGGAATAAAGATAGACTAGAGGAAGCAAAAGAACAATTAGCGACCTGGAGGACAGGGTAATGGAAAGTGACCAAACTGAACAGGAGAGAGAAAAAAATAATAAATGAAAATAGACTAAAAGAATTTAGTGGCACTACCATGCATAACAACATTCACATTATAGGGATCCCAGAAGGAAAGGAGAGAGAAGAGCAGGGAGAAAATGTACCTGGGGAAATAATAGCTGAAAACTTCCCAAATCTGGGGAAGGAATCAGAAATCCAGATCCAGGAGACATAGAGAGTCCTCAAGAAAATCAACCCAAGGAGGTCCACACCAAGACTCTAGTAATTAAAATGGGAAAAAGTGGTGTCAAAGAAAGAATTTTAAAGCAGGAAAAGAAAGGAAAACAGTTGTATACAAGAGAAATCCCATAAGGCTATCGGAATTTTTCAGCAAAAGCTTTGCAGGCTGGAAGGGAGTGGCATGATATGCAAGTGCTGAAAGAAATAAAAAAAATCTATAGTCGAGATAGTCTATCCAGCAAGGCTAGCATTCAGATGAAGGAGAGAGAAAGTTTCCCAGACCAAAAAAAAAAAAAAGCAGTTAAAGGAATTCATCACCATGACACCATCTCGATAAGAAATGTTAAAGGGAGCTCTTTGAGTAGATAGGAAAGACCATAATAGTAAGAAAAGTAGGAAGCACAAAAACAGTAAAATTAAGTATATCTATAAATATCAGCCAAGGGATTCACAAAATAAAATGACGTTAAGTATGACACCATATACCTAAAACATGGCGGGGAGTGTAGTAAAGAATTGGTTCAAACTTAAACAACCATCAACTTATTATAGACTGCTTTCTGTATAAGGCATTAGGCCTAATAATAACCACCAATCAAAACCTGTAAATACATATGCAAAAAAATTGAGAAAGTATTCCAAGTATATCACTAAAGAAAGCCATCAAACAATGAGAAGAGAGCAAGTAAAGAAAGGAACAGAGAAAAACTACAAAAACAACCATAAAACAACAAAGTGGTAATAAGTATATTCTTATCAATAATTACTTCAAGTAATTAATGTAGATGTACTAAATGCTCCAATCAAAAGGCATAAGGTGACAGAATGGCCCATCTACAAGCTGCTTACAACTGACTCATTTCATATTTAAAGACACATGCAGACTGAAAGTGAAGGGAGAGAAAAGCATTTGTCATGCAAATGGAAATGTAAAAAAATCTGTAATACTTATAACAAACAAAATAGACTTTAAAACAAAGACAGTAACAAGAGACAAAGGAACAATCATAAAGGGGACAATTGTAAATATTTATGCGCCCATCATGAGAGCGCCCAAATACATAAAGGGGCTAATAACAACCCTAAAAGAAATAATCAATAGTACTACAATAATAGTAGGGGACCTTAACACCCTACTTACATCAATGGATAGATCATCCAAACAGAAAATTGACAAGGAAATGATGGCTTTGAATGACACATTGGAGCAAATGGATCTAGCAGATATATTCAGAGCATCTTAAAACAGCAGAATACACATTCTTTTTAAATGTATAGAGTATATTCTCCAGAATAGACCACATATTGGGCCACAAGCAAGTCAATAAATTGAAAAAGATTGAAGTGAAATCATGCATCTTTTCTGACTACAACACTATGAAACTAGAAATGAACCATAAGAAAAAAAATCTGGAAAAAAAGAAATACGTGGAGGTTAAATAACATGCTACTAAACAATGAATGGGTCAAGCAAGAAATCAAATTGGAAATCAAAAAATATCTGGAGAGAAATGAAAATGAAAGCACACCAGTCCAAAATCTTTGGGATGCAGCAAAAGCAGTTCTAAAAGGGAAATTTACAACACAGACCTACATCAAGAAGTAAGAAAAATCTCAAATAAACAACCTTAAAATTGTACCTAAAGGAACTAGAAAAAGAGCAAATAAAACCCCAAACCAGTGAAAGAAGTAATAAAGATTAGAGCAGAAATAAACAAAATAGAAACTAAAAAAACCTAATAGAACAGATCAGTGAAACCAGGAAGCAGTTCTTTGAAAAAAATCAATAAAATTAATAAACCTCTAGCCAGACTTACTAAGAAAAAAAAAAGACTCAAATCAATAAAATCACAAATGATTGGAGAAATAATAACCAACATCACAGAATACACACAATTATAAGAGAATATTATGAAAAACTATATGTCAACAAACTGGACAACCTAGAAAAAATGGATAAATTCCTGCAGACATATAAACTACCCAAACTGAAACTAGAAGAAATAGAAAACTTGAATAGGCTGATAACCAGCAAAGAAATGGAATCAGGGGCGCCTTGGTAGCTCAGTCGGTTAAGCATCTGGCTCTGGCTCAGGTCATGATCTCCGGGTTCGTGGGTTTAGGCCCTGTATCGGGCTCTGTGCTAACAGCTAGCTCAGAGCCTGGAACCTGCTTGGAATTCTTTATCTCCTTTTCTCCCTGATCCTCCCCTGCTCGTGCTGTCTCTCTTTGTCTCTCAAAAATAAATAAAAAACATTAAAAGAAAAGAAATGCAATCAGTAATCAAAAAATTCCTGACAAACAAAAGTCTAGGAGCAGACAGCTTTGCGGTGAATTCTACCAAACATTTATTTATTATTTATTTATTTATTTATTTATTATTTAAAAATGTTTATTTATTTTTGAGAGGGAGAGAGAGCAGGAAAGGGGGAGAGAGAGAGAGAGAGAGAGAGAAAGGAGGTATAGAATCTGAATCAGGCTCCAGGTTCTGAGCTGTCAGCAAAGAGCCTGATGTGGGCTTCAAACTCATGAACTGCAAGCACCACCTGAGCTGAGTGAGGTCAGATGCTCACTCAGTCCACTGAGTCACCCAGGCACCCCTTACCAAACATTAAGAAAAGTTAATACCTATTCTTCTCAAACTATTCCAAAGATTGAAGAAGAAGGAAAGTTTCCAAATTTATCCTATGAGGTCAACATTACCCCGATACCAAAACCTCATAAAGACAAGACAGAAAAAGAGAACTATGGTCCAATATCTCTGAGGAACATAGATGCAAAAATCCTCAACAAAATACTAGCAAACTGAATCCAACAAGACATTAAAAATTTTTTTTCACCATGATCAAGTGGGATTTACTCCCAGGATGCTAGGGTGGTTCAATAATTGCAAATCAATCGATGTGACACATCACATCAACAAGAGAGGATAAAAACCATATGATCATTTCAACAGATGCAGAAAAAGTATCTGACAAAGTACAACATTCATTCATGATAAAACCATCAACAAGGTAGGTATAGAGGAAACCTAATAAAGGCCATATGTGAAAAATTTACAGCTAATGTCCTCTTCAATGGGGAAAAACAAAGCTTTTCCTCTATGGTCAGGAACAAGACAAGGATACCTATTCTCACCACTTTAACATAGTCCTGGAAGTCCTAGGTATGGTAATCATAGAGCAAAAAGAAATAAAAGGCATCTAAACTGGTAAAGAAGAAGTAAAACTTTCACTGTTTTCAGTTGACATAATACTCTGTGTAGAAATCCAGGAAGACTCCACCAAAAAACTAAATGAACTGATAACGAGTTCAGCAGGATACAAAATTTGTAGGATACAAAATCAATGTACAGATCCATTGTATTTCTATACATTAATAATGAGGTACCAGTAAGAGAATTAAAGAAACAATCCCATTTACAATTGAACCAAAAATAATGAAGTACCTAGGAATAAACTTAATCAATGAGGTGAAAGACCTGTACTCTGAAAACCATAAAACACTGATGAAAGAAATTGAAGATGACGCAAACAAATGGAAAGATATTCATACCCATGGATTGGAAGAACATCGTTTAAAGTGTTTACACTATCCAAAGCAATTACATAATTAATGCAATCTCTATCAATATACCAACAGCATTTTTCATAGAACTGGAACAAACAATTTTAAAATTTCTAAGGAACCACAAAGGAACCCAAATAGCCAAAGCATTCATAAAAAAGAACACAACTGGAGGTATCACAATCTCAGATATCAAGATTTACTATAAAGCCGTACTAATTAAAACAGTAAGGAACTGGAACAAAAATAGAAATATAGATTAACAGAACAGAGAGCCCAGAGATAAACTCATGATTATACGTCCAATTAATCTTTGACAAAGGTGGCAAAAATATGCAACAGGGAAAAGACAGTTTTTTCAACAAATGGTGTTGGGAAAACTGGACAGGTATATAATATACACAAAAGAATGAAACTGGACCATTTTCTCACACTGTATACAAAAATAAACTTGAAAAAGTTTAAAGACCTAGATGTGAGACCTGAAACCATGAGAATCCTAGAAGGGAGCCTAGAGAAGCAGTGATTTTTGACATTGGCCATAGTAACATTTTTCTAGATATGTCTCCTGAGGCAAGAGAAACAAAACCAAAAATAAACTATTGGGACTATGTAAAATAAAACGTTTCTGCACAGTGAAGAAAAGAATCAACTTAACTAAAAGACAACCCATTGAATTAGGGAAATATTTACAAGTGATATATCCCATAAAGTGATAGTATCTAAAATATATAAAGAACTTATACAATTTACATCAAACCACAAATAACCCAATTAAAAATGGATTAATTAAAAGTGGACAGACAAAAACAGACATTTCTCTAATGAAAATGTTCAATATTACTAGTCATCAGGAAAATGCAAATCAAAACTACAATGAGGTATTACCTTACACCTGTTAGAATGTTTATAATCAAAAACAGAAGAAACAAGAAATGTTGGCAAGGATGTGGAGAAAAACGAACACTTATGCACTGGTGGTGAGAATGCAAGCTGGTACAGCCACTGTGGAAAACAATATGGAAGTTCCTAAAAAAATTAAAAATAGAATTATCATATGATCCATTAATTCCAATACTGGGCATCTACCCAAAGAACATAAAAATACTAACTCAAAAATATATGCACCCCTATGTGTATTGCAGCGTTATTTATAATAGCCAAATTATGGAAGCTATTCAAGTGTCCATCAATAGATGAATGGATAAGGAAGATATGGCATAACCCCTACTGGAATATTATTTAGCCATAAAAAAGAATGAAAGCTTGCCATTTGCAACAACATGGATGAATCTAGAGGGTATAATGTTAAGTGAAATAAGTCAGAGAAAGACATATGATTTCACTTATATGTGAATTTAAGAAACAAAACGAACAAAGGAAAAAAGAGACAAACTAAAAGTCAGACTCATAACTATAGAGAACAAACTAATGGTTACCAGAGGGGATGTAGCTGGTGAGAAGGGTGAAGTAGGTGAAGACGATTAAGGGTAGCTTGTCATGACGAGCACTGAGCACTGTACAGAATTGTTGAATCACTATACTGTACACCTGAAGCCATTAGAACACTGTATGTTAAGTATATTGGAGTTAAAATTTAAAGAATCTAAGGATGGTAAATGTTGAAATTGAAAAATATCTCCTCCATTCATCATTTATTACAAAGAGATATTTTTCAAATTGAGAAGATACTATATGTACACACACATAAGGATTTTCATACATACATCGTAAAGTCAATATGGCATAAATCTCACACGGATTTTCATTTCCTTGGATTATCTAATACAAGCCTTCTCGGATAAAGATGAAAGTATAATGTGTATTGCATTCTACTTGAAATAATACAGATTTAGGAATTCTACCTTTAACAGTGTTAAGAACTTGAAAGATCATTTAATTAGAAAGATACTAACTAGAGGTGTCTGGTTGAGTTGGTTGAGCATCTGACTCTTGATTTCAGGGTCATGAGATCGAGCCCATGTCAGCCTGAATGCTGAGCATGGAGCCTGCTTGGGATTCTCTTTTTCCTCTCTCTCTGCCCTTTCCCCTATTCGTGCACACTCTCTCTCTCAACAAAAACAAAACAAAATCAACAACAACAACAAAAAAGGAAAGTTACTAACTAGTAGATAACCCATTACATGTATAAGAAAGATAGGTCAGAGAAACTTATATATACTTTTAGTTCCCTGACAGATATTCAGATTTATGGTGATTATTTCTAAATATATAGGTAAACCTTTCATGTATTACACTTGTTTATACATCAGAAAAAGTCCCTGGGGAGTTGCACGAGAAGCTAATTAGAACAATTGGAAATCTATTTCAGTAAAGATATTTAAAATAATTTAAAAAGAGGAAAATGAAAAATTTACATTGCCAAAGGAATTGGCCTAGATAAGGCATTTTAGCACAGTAGCTTACTCTCATGGAAAGATAGTTTTTATTCTCTAGTCTTTATCTCTACAATCCATGAAAGCTTTTAGAAATACTGTGGCTTTGATCACGTGTGTTGGAATAAACCTTGGTCATTTATGGACTACTATCCATTGTCTACCTTTCTAGGAGTGCCTTAGCAAAGACCCCCTCTCTCATTTTTTGTCATGTGATTCAGATGGATCCTCTTCCATCGATCATTTTGAGTTATGTCTTCTGTCACTTGCAACTGAAAGACTAACAGTTAACAAGACTTAATTATTTTCCTTTTATAATAGGTGGTAATAGATGATATTCCCTGAAGAACTTATATATCTGTATAAAAAGGTGCTGGAAAATACTGTATCAACATGCTTCTGAAAGGCACAACTTGGCAGGAAAATCATATCTTTTCATAAGAGAGTGAGGTTTCATTACAACATTCATAATACATCCCTGGCTCAATGAAGCATCTATTTTACTCATATTCTATAACTTTGCCATGCCTATATAAAAGCTCAGATCCATAAAATGTTGGTGTTTAACATATAAGCTTAATTAAAACACATAAGGAATGTACCTTCATGCTTCAAACTCTCACAGATCTTAAGCGATCGTTCATGCTGACTCTGCTTTATAATTGAAAAGTGCTTATGTCACATCTCAATTTAAGCATCTCAAGAACAAGTATTTCAGCTTAGCACTTACTGTGCTCCTCAGTGACTCCAAGCAACTCCTAGTTGAACTGTATATATATGCTTCCTGTTACTGACATAAAAGGGGTACATATATTTTATCTTTTCATATGGTTCTAGTAGTATATGTTAGCGATTTTCTCAATAGATAATTAGTCCTTTCTTTTAACTACTGACAGGAAAGTGACCTAAGATCAACTGGTTTCAAGTCAAAATGATCATTTTTTGGACATTCTTTTACAATTATTTGGCTAACTGGCAACAACTGTGTATGTCAGATCAAGTCATTCCATTACTTAGAAGTACATTTTGCAACTCATATATCTTGAAGGGATCATCAGAAAATTTCATTGCTAAAATTAGATATTCTTTGCTTAATAAATTTAATGAGCAACATGAATAAAGGAATCAAATGCATGAATGGCTCTTCTACTGCTAAGCTTTTCCAAAGAGTTCTCTTGCTCCAATCTGGTTTCTGCCTCCATTTCTCCCAAACCATTCTTGTTAGAACCTCTGACATATCTATGGTGTGAAATCTAGTCTCTGCTTTCTGTCTTCCTCTCTCTTTAACACTGAGGACCCTCCTGCAACAGTCTTCTCTCATTTGATAACATTTCTCTTTCCTAGTTTTTGTCCTGTCCCTTTGTTCTCAGCCTTTATTATTGATTCCTCCTGTCTGTACTGACCTCTAAGTGTTTGAGGTCTTCAGTGTTTGGTAATAGACCCTTTCCCCCTGCAAAGGCTTGATTCAGTAGTAGGTCTTATATGTGTCCACCATCTATATGTTGATATGACTTATAATTTATATCAATGGGTCCAACCTTTTCTTAGACCTCCAATACATTTATGACTCACTGCCCATTGGACATCTTCATTTGGATGTTTTAGAAACACCCCATATTTAGCATCATCTCATGATCCTGTACCATCTACACTCTTCCTCATGTCAGTCAATGGTACTCGTTTCTCCTCAGCTGCTTATTCTTGAGACCTGGGAAAAATCCTTAACTCTTTCTTCCCCTACCCCTTCTTCCAATCTATTAATAAGTCCTGCATATTTTACTCACAGATTGCATCTCCCATCTTACCAGTCTTCACATCCATGATCAGCCCCTCAATTTAAGCCATATGAATACAGTCTTGCTTGGAGCTACTTCGTCTCCCAAGTTTCCCTTTAGTAATACTCTGTTTACTGACCCCTTCCCTGCAATCTATTGTTCTTGTAGCCTCCAGCATGATCTTTCAAAAATAAATTTTGCTACTTGTCTGCTTGAAAATATTTCAATAGATTTCCACTGCACTGTGAGTCAAATCCAAACTTCACATATAGGCCTAAAAGGCCTGGTATGGAATGACCCCTGCTTATCTCTAGAATTTCAACTCCCATCTTTAACTATGTTCTGGTGATATTGTCTTTCGCTCCTAGGATTTCACCCACTTTAGAATATTTTTTCGTTCTATTCTCTATGAAATGCTCTTTTGTGGAATTTCACACGGCTGGCTCCTTCTCAGCTTAATTATCAAGATTAATTACGCTTTCTAAACAGGTTCCTTTTCTACCTTATTCTCTATCATAGTATTGCATTTGATTCTTTCATTGCATTTTGTATTTAATAATTTTTATTTATTAGTGGGGTTTGCTTGCTTATTATTTTATCTCCCCACTACCTTGTAATCTTCATTAAGTTTTGCTCAGTGCCTAGCACATAATAAGTATTTTAAATATTCTAAGATATGTATTGTATAAACAGATGACTAGGTGATGTTTTCACCATCTGGCACACCTGAATGCAGTGTAAGCATCTCTTGTCTGAACATAGCATTAAGTAACTCTCAAGTGATCCTTACCGACATACAGGTCTGATTATTTGAATAGATGTTTGGCAAGAATTATCTTGTGTGTGAACAGCAATGTGGGGTTTTCTCTCCCTATAGAACCAGCCTGAATGACCAAAATGTAGAGAGAGGCTGGCCAAGTACGTTGGCTAATAATTAGATATGGAAACTTATGAAAGAAAATACTGAAGTATGTGGTATGAAAACTGTATTATTGATCTGGATTTATTTCCATAAATACATGATGTTTAGTATGATTTTAGCTACTGATCTATTTCACATTTAAAGTATAGTTAATAACACCTGTCTCTACTCATCTTTGAGGCCACTGGTGAAAATAACTGAAATATATGATGGCTCTTTGAGGAAAGGCACTGTGTAGCACTAAGCATGTCCTAGTGTCACAGCAAGTAAATGAACGTTCATCCTCTGCCTGCTCTGCATTCACTATTGAAGGTATGTTTTATGAAAATTTAAGTGATATCTACCTTTATGATTTTAAACACTTAACTCACCAAACACACGTTGAATGCTTGCTGTGTAGAAGGCAATGTATCAGGGCCCAAGTAGTGTGACAAGGTTTATACCTTTATGGTGTCTGCAATCGAATACAGCAAATAACATATGCAAAAATAACTATCTTAAAAGAATAGCATGTGATAAATACTAGTAAAAATATTAGAAACAACTGTAGAAACCTAGAAGAAGGTGGGATAGGAGTGGGGGTTGAAAGGTTTCCAACGATATTACTTTCTTCTTCTCTAATGGAGACAATAAAGCCATTCATCATATTTTCCTGGACCTTGGGTAGCTTGGCACATTACAAAGCCTTAGTAAATATTTGTTGGAGGAATAATGTGATGAAAGAATAAACTGGAGTTTGTACCACACAGAGGGAAACCTTGGTTCCTGCGGAAACCTCACACTTTATCACGGTCAATACGCCTTTGAGTCTTGTTTCCCAGTTAAGCCTCTTTTCTTCTTTTTTAGTTTATCATCTTAGCTGAATAAGATCTATGGAAAATCTTGGCTGTCATGAGCCAAAATCAATGTTGAAAAAATAACATTTTCCACTTTAAAAATCTAAATCACAGCTTAAAGTGAAAGCATATTTTTGCATTTTCCCCTCTAGACTTTTAGCTCTCTCTATATATACACACATACATATATGCACATGAACATTTTAATTCTTGTCCTTAGGAAGTCTATGAAGACTACACATGATTTGGAAATGAGACCGTACCGAACAATGACCAAAGAAGGCCACTCTATGCCTTGGGTTTGGTCTAGTCACTCAGAAATATAATGTCATTAGCTATGATTGTTGTTGCTTGTCATTTCACATTATTTGTACTGTGTATTAACTATAGTCTACTTTCCCTTCTGCATAAACTCGAGACCCCTTTTTCACAGACTGATAAGCCAAATCTCTGAGTCCTGGTCAGAGTACTGAAATTCTGTGCCATGTTGTCTTGTGACTGACCTCACCCACTTGGTATGCTTCACTCTCCCTCATTCATTACTAGAGAAAATATAGGCTGAGTTTTTCCCTTCCACCTGTCTCATGATGAGATCCTGACCCACTTACCCAAGTAAGTGCACATGATTCAGAGATCTTTGAGAACCAAGCTGCTAGCTATTTTAGATTCATGTCTTACAAACTGATGAATAAAGGTCTTCGAAACATGGCTACTCTCTGCTTTTCCTACATAGTTTTTAGTCTTCTTCTGACACTTTAGGCTGAATAGCTTTGAGTGAGGCCTGAACTTGTAGCTTGTATGTTCTTTTCCCTTTCCCTACCACTTGATGTACTTTGCTAGCCTTCTTCAATTTTATTTCTGTTCTTTGGTATATTAAATTATTTAAAAATACAAATGCATTGTTTTTGGTCTCTATTAATCCCTCTTTCATTTTGTGGATTTAAGTAGCCAGTTAAGTCCATACTAAAATTATGTTTGTCTAGAAATTCAAAAGAAATTAAAGATAAATGACTGACTTGGCCCATTCCTTACTTTGACTATGAAATCGTCATTAAATTATAGCAGTAGTTTTATCAGTGAAACTCCTCATCCCCTGTGAACCCCCCAAAAAGAATTTTCAGATGGAAAGACAACCTATAAAACAGACAAACGTGGCACCACTGGGTGGAAAGTAGTGGGAGAGGTTGGATCCTTGAGCCTTTGACCTCCCTCTGCTGTTGCCATAGTTGGTAATGTTCTTCAACAGAACCCTATACTCTCTCTCAACAGTTTGAAAACTGTTATATTTTATCACTGAGCAGCTATTCTGCTGCCCTACGGGCTTGTCATTGGGAACCCCATATACTGTAGAGGTGGAAAGGCACAGAAAGTTTCCAGATATTTTATTCCAGAGGCAAGCCTCAGAAATGAGTTAACTATTTCTGCAATTGATCCCCTCTTTTCTATTTTCTATAAAATAGAATTTGAAATTTAGGTCATGACAGAAGTATCAGTTTTGCTCTATAGATTATGAAAGCTATAAACTTGGGAAATTGTCTAACAGTAATATTTAATAGCTTCTAACTCACTCGTTATTGACTATCACCATTGATGTATTGATATTTTTATATTCAGAAGTTATCACCGTATATTTCTATTTCTTACCTCCCAGCTGGTTACAATTCATGTTTAGTTGCTACACAAAATACAGTTGTGAGATAAGCAAATTTAAAGTTCATAATTAAATATTGAAAATGTTCGAAGTGGCAAAGACATAAATAGCCCTAAGACATAGGTTTTCTCAAGAACTCAGCTCATATTTTGCATCAAATAATGAAAGCTCCTGGCTGTGGCTGAGATGGATGAATATTTACCTCTATCCTGGCATCGACACTTTAACTCCAATTTTTTTAACTTAATAATGTATTTTGGAATAAGACAGTAGGATGACCTTATTTTTTTTCTAAGTCAGAGTGCTTCCAGAAAAATATAACCCTAAGAAGAAGTTATAAAAAAATAAACCTTTGCAAAATATGTATTTCTCAAACCTATTTATGTAGTGAGATTAGATTAGTCAAAAATAATTCTTTACCAAGTTTGTGCAGAATATGTCACCTATCACTTTTTCAAGGTTATTTTTATCTTTGAAAATCAATATTTCACTTAGTGAAAATGTTATGGAATGAGAAAGGATAATTAGCATAAATAGATTACTTCTGCGATGCAATCCAAAGTACACCAAATCTCCCCATAATCATCAATCTTTCATTTTAGGGACAGTGGTTGTTTGAGTTAACGAACTGTAAAGCATAAGGCACACCCCCTGAGCAATAGTACAAAGACATCAATTAATACTTGCATATCAGCTCGGGGAAGTCCAAAATAAGACCCAACAAAGACAGTTTCTGTTCCCAAGGGATTTATATTCTAGAAGATAGAGGAGGCAAGACTTTTAAGAATTTACTTTGTCTTGGTGACAATACTAAGAGAGACGCCCAACTACTTACCGGGCATCTGTGCTCTTTAGACCAATGGGGCAGGCACATTAGGGCAGGGGCTTTGGGCAATTCTAAGAAGTATGTTCCTATTTGCAGAGGTAGTATCAATCCACAGCCCAGCCTTGACAATTATTCTTGAAATTCAGGCTTGGGTCCTTGCACAAAGAAGCCACAGGAAAGCTGGCACCAAAAAGGAGAATGCCATGTTTCGGCTAATGGTCACTCTGCCACCAAATGGGTGGCACAGTTTGATTTGCTGAATGCCGCTGAAGCAGCTACGGAGAAGAGAAATCCAAATCTCTCCAGGTAGCTCACTTTATAGTGGCTACTGGGAAAGTGTCTATTGCTATTGCTCTTTGTAAGGAGACAATGCTCTGTTTTCTGCAAAAGGCTGAATCATTGCTCGAAAATCCAACAAAATGAGAGATGCTGTACATTACCATTCCTGTAAGAAGAGTCTAAAAGAAAAATTATATTGTACAGATGGTTTTATTGTGACGTTTGCTTATAACAGCAGAAAAATATTGTTAAAAATCCCCAAAATTCAACCAGGGTGTTTAAGTACCTTATGATTCATCACCTCAGGGTATTCTAGGGCTGCCAACACAATGATAATTATAAAAACCACCTAGTAACAAGAGAAAGGATTCTTGAATTACATTATATGAATAAAGTAGAAATATACAGATCATATGTTTTATTTAAACTATGTTGAAAAAGTTGATTGCCAATAGAGGCAGATAAAAAGGAAGGTAAACAAAGAAGTACTGAACTTAAAGTCAGAAAATCTGGATTTATAACCTGGATTTGTCATTTTTGATCTGCCCTTGGACAATTGATCAGTCATCTTGAACTCCCAAATTGTAAATGGGCATAATGATGTCCACCTTGTTCACAGGCTGTATCAGCTTGCGTAAAGTGTCAATCATCTATGCAGCGCCCTTAAGAGGGCGGGCTCAGGATCAGGCAGCCCGCTCAAAGTCTGGTGCCACCACATATTATTTAAGGAATTGCAGGCAAGTTAATTAGCACATGATGCGCCAGTTTCCTTACTAGTAAATGGGATGCTTGGTTCTGGGGTGAAAATCATGGACGTTGGAGCCAAATGCTTGAGTTTGAATTGATTATTTAGTGCCTTCTGTCGGTTACTTCTCTGAGCCTCTGTCCCCTCATGGGTAAGTAAGTATAAGACAGTATCTACTTCATGAGCTGTTGTTTAATTTGTTTAAGTGTTTTTGGGACAGTGCCTGGCACACAGTAAGCACCTAATAAATGTTAGCTATTATTATTCCGAAAAAATGGAAAGCACTTGAGTTAAAGCTGATTTTTGAATTTGAATAGGAGCTGAAAGGGAACCCAGCTAAAACAATTAGTATGTCACTATAGTAGAAACATGGGGGTGGGGGGACTTGGTCCTTGGTTTAGACTTTTTTATTGCTGCTGAAATTTTTGTTTATATAATAAATCATAATCTAATATGGGGAGAAAGTAACAAATGTGCCCTACATACCATTCCCCGAGGCACTGCCTACTCAATGGCTGACTGATAAACTAATTTGTGTTGTCGTATTAATGGCTGCTAATGGATTAAAATGTTACCTCTCCAAGGTAATATATTTGAATTTAAACAGGCACCTTATGCTGAGGCTGCCTGATGCCAGATTATTAGAGCCTGGGCACAAACTGGTGTGAGGAAATTTTTGATTCAAAGGAAATTTGGACACTGCTGCAGTCACCATGTCATGGTATTTGAGAATTGCACCGAGGACAGCTCAATTCTGGAGGGCTCTGAGGCTGCCCACAGCCATTTCTTGTCTGATCAATGAAGCTGAAGGGAGTCAGGAGAGAATGGCAGCATCCTTCTGCCTCTAAAAACAGAACCAAAGCGCAGACTCCCTGGATTTGCTGCTGCAGAAATCACAGCCACCCTTTTAGTCCTAATTGCCTCTCTCTCCCCTTCCCTATCCCAAAGAGAAAAACCTCTTGCTCAGAGTGACCCAAACTAAATTGTTCTAAATTGTCCAGTAAACAAATATCATCCACTACTTTGTGTCTATAAAGTTATGTCACAAATATTTAAGTGATCAAAGGACGCTAGCTTAAGGACTCATTGAACTGACTGTTGGAAATCAGTTTCCCTAAAGCATCCTGAATGTGTTCCACAACAAACAAGTATTTATGGAGTGCCAGACAAGTGGACTGAGTAGAGAAAAAAATATGAT
Source organism: Suricata suricatta (assembly GCF_006229205.1). Lineage (NCBI taxonomy): Eukaryota > Metazoa > Chordata > Mammalia > Carnivora > Herpestidae > Suricata > Suricata suricatta. Next base: position 29,360,983 of record NC_043712.1, on the reverse strand, counting down.
TTCTTACTTATCTGTTTATTGATTGATTGAAAGAAAGAGAGAGCATGAGTCAGGGAGGGACATAGAGAGAGGGAGAGAGAGAATCCCAAGCAGGCTCTGTGCTGACACGAGGCTTGAACCCATGAACCGTGATGTCATGACCGGAGCCAAAACCAAGAGCTGGATGCTTAATTGACTGAGCTGCCTAGGCACCCTGAGAAAATCTAATTTCTTGCACAGAGTTTTCATTCTGACAGGAGTTACTCTGAGAGTTTCTGAAGGTAGACTTCTTTGTGCCTGTCATGAATTAGTTGCAGCCACCTGCATCCAGCAAGCATGCTGGCTGTCCTTTCTTGTTCTGTGTCCTGTTTCCTCACAGCTGTCACCCACTAATGTTGTGGCCCAGAGAACATACAGTGTTGCCAGTTGCCTTGCCTGGGAACCCCAGTATACTTGCTAGGGACATTCACTCCATTTGCTCTTAAGATAATCCGGCCCTGAGGGGACCAGACTTGGTCTGAGTTCCATGCAAACTGATGAAGGAGGAAGATCTGTTTGCTCCTTGACTCTGACCTCATTGAATAATCAGTGCCCTCAAATCACCTCTCCTTGTCTCTAAGTCTCATCTGAATGGATGGGTACAATTCTGGCCAACCCTCTTGACTAAACTGCATGAAGGCAGGTCTGTGACGGTCAGTCCTCGACCCTT
>NC_043712.1:29311247-29360195 GCF_006229205.1 Suricata suricatta | reverse complement strand
TGCCTTGTGACTACAGCGTCTGTAAACTCTGGAATTTTCCTGGGTGACGTACCTTCCCACAACTTACTCTGTAATTGGTGGAGAATATTAAAATAAATTCTTTTAGGAAGAAAGAAAGAAACCAGTTAACAATAGCCAGTTATTCTGCTGTTTGAAACCAAGAGGAAGCCTGGAATCTTCAGAAGCAAAATCATATGCTTTTAAGAAATGTTGTAAAATGTTTTTGCTTTCATCTCCAAAAGAGTATCCATCTACAAGTTTTTCATTGCAGATGACCCTGTTCATTTCTACTTTGCATTTAAGCCTTTGTTCATAGCTGTGGAAAAATCAAGTCAAAATCAAAGGCTCTCAGGAGAGGACAGGAAAGATGAACGTGTGATATGTGTAGCCACACCAAGCAACTTGGCGGTTCTGCTAATGAGCCACATGCTCTTACACCTCCCTGTCTTTCTATGGTGCTACTTCCTCTCATGCATTACATGTTTTTGCTATTGTTTTCTAGACAATTCCTGCTTTTTTTTTTTTTTTTTTAAGACTCAGCTCAGGCCTTGATTTACTGGGAAATCTTTCCTGGCCTCCCAGTCTGGCTAGGAGTCCTCCTCTGGGCTCTCCAGTGTCCTGTGCTCCCTCCATCACAGCAGATTTCTGTGTTCTAGGATTGCATCTGTCTTCTCTGTTAGAGGGGGTGACACTCTGATGGCCTGGCTGCTTTTCAGCTCTGAGATGCCAGGCCTGGGCCAGTGTCCATCATGCATGATTTGAGTGCATTCAATGAACATGGGCAGATGACCTCTTGCTCTCAGAAGGGAGGAGGGGACAGAGTTAGGGCTACGTGTCTGAGTTCTGGAATTTTTTTTTTTTATGGTAACAGGTCATAACAAAAACTCTTCAGCTACTGTTTAGAATCTTACCATGTTTAACACATAAATGTTGGGAATGAGGTCTCCTGATTTTCGCCTATGAGGGCAGGGGTTTCTTTTGCCACCTCTCTCCAGCCCCGCCAGCCCGGTCATATCACACCTCCTTGTAGACTAGATATCATCCTGGGGAAAGAAACTGGGGAGTGCAAACTGTCTGAAAAATCAAATATATTTACTCAGAATATATAAAAAATTACCTAAACAGGCTCTTTATTATGTTAGTTTAAAGTTTAAATTGGTTAGGAATAAAAGTTGCCATTATCATTCTTACTAACAGCTTGGGGCTTTAGATACACATCAACTTAGTTACAAAATTATATATCTCTCCAAATCCAATTTGGGGAATCAGTTAATTTTGTAAACTTGTTACACATTTATCCTTAATTTAATTGAAAGCTGTTATAAAGATGTAGGACTTCTCTTCCGCTAAAACCTAATTTGGTGCCTTACAGGTAATTTCTGCCCTATGAACACGGATTTCACTTTGATATTCGACATTAGGTAACACAGACTAGACATGTAACAAAACAACCTAATATTTCCTGAAGGTGTCATTCATTTGCTTGCAACGGAAACGATCAGATCCGTAGGAGCTTTGTGCAGACATGGTTACCAGCACCCTCCCTGTGCACTGGAGAGAGTGAAGGTAAAAGAAATACAGTAGTGTCTTTAAAGTCTACAAAACTTTTGCTTACACCAACAAAATAACAAATAGAATGGTGTCAATTATCTCAATTATTCAGGAAAGCTGTTATTTTGGTCAATTTATACACAATTTCCTTTTAAAAAACATGCACGTTTGCCTAAATGGGCAACAGCTGTCTTCGTCCCACCTGTGCCCCATTGAAAATTTCATGGACTTATTATGCCAGCGCAATTTCCCTTAGACAATGCATATTCCTATTTTTTACTGACATTCTCCAGGGGTAAAATGAAGAGTGAATGGGAGAAGGGAGAATAAATGTGTTTTCAGGAGACCTAAGTTAAATTATTCTGCTCATCATTTCCTTCCTTATTTACAAAAGCAAAGCAAAATAGAAAATTGAGGCAATTATAATCCAGGCTCTCTGTCTCAGGCCCTCATGTCTCTCCAAAATGATATGGCCAGAATTCTTTGTTTAGGCTCGGTGATTTCTCTAAGCTCTCTCAGAAGCACAGTTTTGGCTTCTCTAGATACAAAGCATCTGAGAAGTATAGTATTTCATTTGAAATTCTGGATGAGAGGGGGTAAGAAGGTCTTGGTTTCAACACCCTGTGTGCTTCTGGATCAGTGCTCAGGAATAAACTCTTCAGAGCTCTTTAAAGGGTTCCTACGCTTTAGGATCCAGGGCTGTGCATGAGCCGGTATCCTGCAACTCAGGAAAATGTTGACCCATCAGTATAGACTCATGTCCTTAGTAATGCTGATCCCAAATACTACTGTCCATTTATATCATACTTTGGCATTTATAAAATGTTTTGTCCTGTTAGTCACATACTACATTCCAGCTCTATATGTAATTCAATCTCCCTTCCTGCTAACTGCCCAGGAGCTGTGTCTTCTATACTTTTATTTTATTTTTTTAATGTTTTATTTATTTTTGAGAGAGAGAGAGAGAGAGAGAGAGCGAGCAGGGGAGGGTCAGAGAGAGTTAGACACACAGAATCCAAAGACAGGCTCCAGGCTCTGAGTTAGCTGTCAGCACAGAGCCCAACACAGGGCTCGAACCCACGAACCATGAGATCATGACCTGAGCCGAAGCCTGCTCAACTGACTGAGCCACCCAGGCGCCCCTCTTCTATACTTTTAGAAGTGCTGCAAATTAGAGCACATCGTTTCCTTTGGTATCTTCACACTTTCACATATCCTGTTTCCCCATCAATTATGCCATGGGAACTATTCCTGGCCTTTCAAGACTCATTTCAGGAATCATCTTTTCCATGATGTTTTCATGACATTGCCTTCCCCACCTGCGCACTCTGGAGAAATGGGACACATTTCTTCCTTTCCTCTCCCCTAGGATTCAATAACTCCTATGGCATCAACCATTCACACTGGGTGTGAACGTGGTTACTTTCCTGTACCTCCATTCTTGACACCGGATTCCTTCAGGGAAATAGTTTCACCTCATTCGTATCTGCATGCCAAGATCCAGAAACAGTGCCTGGCACATGGTAGATTGTGCCATGAAGGATTTATTTTTGAAGTACTGAATGAGGAAGGCAGGATAGATATTCATATCCTTACTTTCACACAAAGAATTGGAGAAGTGGCAATATAAAAGATGCCCACACAGGTATAAAGCTGACAAAGGATGTGGGAACTTGGGATTCTAGTAACCTAACTCCAAGGAGGATGGTTTTTCCACCTGGGGTGTTTGCCCATTGGAGGAAGTCATGTCCTTCTTGAGTCCATTTTTCTGAAATTAAAAGAGGTACGCGTTTTCACAGATCTCTGCCAATTAGACCCTACAAATGGGAAACAGCCCGTGCAGAGGTTGAGAGCATCGATTCCGGAGCAAAAATGCCTGTGCTCAAATCTCAGCTCTCAGCTCCTGCCAGTTGGCTAACTTTTCTGTGCAGCACATGTAAAACAAAGCTAATAGTATTCATCTCCTACGGTGTCAGAAAAGTTAAAGAAGTTAATTATGTAAATAATTGGAACAGCACCTAGCACATCAAGTGCTCTATGCATTTGCCATCATTATAAATACTACTAAAAATGGGAAAATAACAAATTCCTTGGCAAAAGTGAAGTTTGGCAGGTGAAATATTTCAAATCAAGGAGCAAAGTAATAAAAGTAACCTAAGTGGTGAAAAGATTGAGAATCATTGGATGTGCTTTGTCCTTTTGGCTGAACTTTAAAGATCATCAGGAAAAATCAAATACTTCAGGCAGTATACAAACAGAAAATGTCTCCTTTCCAGGGAGGCTACTGATGGAGAGGTACAAGCAGATTTTCTAGTTGCTGGGAGCAATTTGGCAAAGAAATAATATAAGCAGACATCATTTCAAGTAAATACTCCCTTTACAATAGTCACTGAAAAGCTATTAAACATGCCTCCAGATCAAAATTTACAACAGAACCACAGATAAGATTCACAGCTTTTTGGTTTGGATGGAGCCTCCTGTGGCTGCACAGGGGACATCTAGAGAACTCTCATTTTGCAGTACTATATCTTATTTAAGTGATATTACGCACACTAAGGACTGCTTTGAAATGCAGTAGAAATAAAGCATAAGGGTGATACAATAAAATTCATATAAACTGCAATAATATGCCAGTTTCGGGACTCACCAGTACATCTTGGAGTCACACTGGTAAAATAACATGTCTGGAGTAGACAATTAAGTCAGGGTCCTCATTAGAGAATGTGGAAATGCATAAAGGGAATGCTAATATTGAATGACACTAAATGGGGTGTTACTAAGTCCTGTTGTGTATTTGTGGAATCCCTGAGTGAAAAATAAAAATAAAGCAAGTATCCCCAGGATTAAGAAAGAAATTGAGAATGCCTATTGCTGACAGTTAAAAGGCAGCATGGAAGATGAGAAATAGCATCTGACTTAAGTCAGAAAATCTGGTTCTTGTCTCAGTTCTGTTTGTTCTTAGCAACCTGATTTTAAAAGTTAGGTGATCTCTGAATTCTGGTCTGTAAATTGGGGGTTATAACACCTGTCAAATGAAGCAACGGATGTGAGAGCACTTCTGAAACTTTAAAGTGTCAACTTCAAGTTGCTCCCAAAGATAATTTTTAAAGCAAACTCCATAACTACGCACTTCCCATACAGAGCCTACATTTCTTATTTCAAGGAAGATTGAAAATGGGCTGCCAATTTGCATAAAAGGGATAAAGTAAAAAAAAATGTAATGGAGCTAGGAACAAAATGGTTAGTGTTTAACAAGTGAGCAAAAACAATTGTCTTTTGTTTTTCCTTAAAATGTATCCTGGGAGGCTATATAATTGAAAATTTCTGATTCTCAAATGAGCACAGACCATAATTTTTGAAGAGGCTTTGCTTAGCATGAGTTCTTGGGATTGCTCTCTTCAGATCTTAAGGGAAAATTGAATGGAGGGCTTAGGGTTCCATTAGGAAGCAATTTTCCTCTGGCTGAGTAACTCAGGATCATACCAGCTGTGATGGGTAAAACCTTGCCAGCCACCCCAGCGGCACTGCGAGAGGATAACCCGAGCTGTGGGGATTGTTTTCCAGTCACTGTGCCCCTGACTCAGTCGGAAATGGGGCCAGCAAACACGCAATCTGTGTGAGCCGGTAGTTATTTTTTATCCAGAAGCAGTAAGTCTGAATCCCTAACTCATGAGTTCTGTTGGATAGACGGTGTGTTGGTGGGGGGGTGGGAGGGTAAGAAATGGTGGACAGGTCCTTAATGTAAACTACAGATTTTCCTAATTCAGAGTATTACCAATGCAGAAGGCATAAATAATTAACCACATGGGTTTACCACATTTTCATAAACTCTGACACTTTTGGGAAAGATAGTGGGCTAAAAGCAAATTTGTAAACTTGCACATATTAATTGAATAAATTGACCAAAAAGATAGGGGAGAAAAGGCCTGCAGTACAGAAATGAAAGATACTGTCAATTACAAACATTTCAAGACTATTTGTCAGATATGATAGTTTAAAACACTTTCAGAGATGATGCCTAGAAGCAGAACACAACTTACTTTTTCATGGACACATTGGCTCTCTGCCCTTCACTGAGCATGTGGAACTCTCTCCGGTTGCCGTGAGCCTTGGCCGCTATGGACTCACCCTGTCCATCCAAACCTCCCCAGGCTCTTTCAGGATAGCCAGCAACCAAAGACTGATCAATACAAGGGCCAAAGACTGAGCCCCTTGCCTAAAGATGGAATCAATTCTGAGGCACAGCTTTTGCTCCAAAGATTCCTAAGGGAGTAAGATTAAAGTTACTCTCCAGCTTAGAGACCATATCTTGGTTAGCTTTCTTCCTTTCCTCTTTCTTGCTTTCCTCATTTTTTTTTCTCCTGAAAACTCACACTAAAAATTCTTTATAATCCCCTTCTAAGTCTCTGCTTCTAGGAAACTAGGTGTTTCCAAGATACCTTATGAGTTCATTGTGGAAAGCAGGTGGAAAAATACCTAGAAAATTCTACCAATATCTCCTAATTAGGAGGGCATAGGCATTGGAGATATGAATAGGCTATGGGGAGGACTGAGAAAATCCATTTAGGGGTTTTCCTCCCTTGACCTAGATCTATTAGATTCCAAGGTAACATGACTCAGTCAAAATTATTTGTTTTGGTCTAAAATGTTTTTCCAATAGCAATATTCTGATTTGAGAAGGAAACCCACCAAGGTATTTATCTATTGTTGAAAAATGAATTCTCACAAATGTAGTGACTTTAAACAGTGTACATTCTGTGGGCCAGGAAGCTGAGCATTGCTCACCTGGGTCTTCTGCTCCAGGTCTTTCACAAACATCAATCAAGGTTTTGTCTAGTCCTAGGGTCTCACCTGAGGCTCAAGTGGAGAAGGATCCATTTCCAAGCTCATGTAGTTGTAGCAATATTCAGTTGTTGCAAACTGTCAGACTGAGGCCCTCAGCTCCTCACTGTCAGTCAGCTCCTTGCCACATAGGCCTCTCTGTACGACAGTGTACTTCACTGAAGGCAGCGGGAGTCTGTTAACCAAAGAAAAGTTGCATTCTAATATAATGTCATCACATCCCTGGCACCCTTCATTTTTGCTGTAGTCTATTAATAGCAAGTCATGAATCCTACTCACAGTCAAGGGGAGAGGATTGTGTTGGGCAAGAACACCAGAAGAGAGGGACCATTAGGGTCCCAAATAGAGTCTGCTTGCTATCACATCTACTAATTCAGATCCAAGTCTGGAAATAAGGATGAGTCATTGGAAGGATAGGGGAATATCTACTTAAATATTCATTTAACATTTTAATTTTGATCTTAGAGAGAGAGACATACAGACAGAGTATGAGTGGAGGAGAGGGACGGGGGGGGCGAAGAGAGAGAGAGAGAGAGAGAGAGAGAGAGAGAGAGAGAGAGAGAGAGAGAGAGAGAGATAGAGAATCCCAAGCAGGCTCCGCAGTGTGGAACCTGATGCAGGGCTTAATCAGACTATCCTGGGATCATTGCCTGAGTAGAAATCAAGAGTTGGATGCTCAATTAACTGAGCCATCCAGGCACCCCTTACTTAACATTTTTTATGTCATTAGTAGTAAAAGTATTAATTAGGAATAAAACATGTAGTTTTAGCACATAGAAAGAAATCTGATGGGTTTCCAAATTCATGCCCTTGACACATGTTCTTGCCCATATGGCCAGCTGAATTAGAAGTGAAAGAGAAACAAACACCACCAACAATGAGAAAACATTTCTCCAAACCTAGCTGAGTTGGCTTCCATGTGATGGATTTCAACAGATGTAGAGAAAGTGCTTTCCAGAAAGATAATATTTTGGCTCCAATTTTCTATAGTATTAAGTTCTTTCCCATGCTCTTAAAACCACTGAATGATTTAAGGTGGCAACATTAACCTATAGGATCATCCTCTAGCTTACTTGCTAGGAGTATACTTTTCAAGATATTAGGAAAAACCAAGAAAGTTGAGTCAACTGAAACCCTTCTGCTCTCAATCCATTATACGAAACTGACAACCCTTATTCTATGAAAACAATGGGATTAACACACTAAAACAGTGTGAAAAATTTAGTTGAAGAGCATACATTTAAAGTCTTACCCAAGAAAACAAGATCAAATTTTAGGTACTACCTATTTTGGACTAATATTAAGGATGCAATGGAGTCTGAAATGAACATGAGTGTTATGTTAAATAATGAACCATAGAGATTCTTGTTAAGTAATTAAATAAATAGATTTAATAAAAAGTAATAATACTATTAAAGCATTCTAAGTAGTAAAGAGAAAAATCATCACTGCAGAAAGTGGGATCAGTAAGACATAGTTGAGAAAATTACCTACAACATGAAACAAAGAAAAGCTATAAGATTTTTATAAAAGTTACAACAAAAAAGATTAAAGTGGAGCACGTGGGGGTTCTGTTGGTTAAGTGTCTGACTCTTGACTTGGGTTCAGGTCATGATCTCGCAGTTCGTGTGATTGAGCCCCATGTTTAGTTCTGCGCTAACAGTGCTTAGCTTGCTTGGGATTCTCTCTCTCTCCCTCTCTCTGCTTCTCCCTTGCTCATGTGTGCGTACTCTCTTTCTCTCTCTCTCTCAAAAAAAAAAAAAGATTAAAGAGAAGAAAGAGATAATGGTGATTCAACATACCTATACTTTGTATTCCTAGGAAAGAGAATAGAATAGAGAAGAAATGAAAAAGAATAAAACGGAGTAGAAATTAAATATAAAAAATGTCCTGAATTGAGGGTAGATCTTAATCTCTTTACCTGCAGGGTTCTCCATGTGTCAGGCAAAATTAATGAAAAGCAACCAACACTGAGCTCTCTTCTGATGAAGTTACTATATTTCAAAAACTAGAAAGGATTGTACAAGAAACAAATTTTCTAAAAGGGAAAACAAACTTATGGTTGCTTTTTAGTCACAAAAGATGTTAGAAAGTAGAACAATACTTTGAAACAAATTAAAAATTTCTATTTCAGGAAGAGTTTTTCTTCAATGTAAAAAGAAGAGAAAGTTATCACTCAACAACTTCAAGTATGTAAAGAAACAAAAACGTTCTAAAGACACTGTAATCTAGGAGCAAATAAAAATAATGAATTTACAAATGTGTGTGGGGAATATAATAATCAGTTATTAGCTTTGAATCCATTTCAGCCAAAAATTACATCTAAATATGTGGCCTTACAGATATGTACAAAGATCTGCATACCAGTAGGTTCACATGCTATTTTATTTTTATCTATTTATTTAATTTATTTTTAATTTGAGAGAGAGTGAGTGAACGAATGAGAGAGAAAGAGAAGGAGAATCTTAAGCAGGCCCCATGTGGGGCTGGATCCCATGACCCTGGGATCATGACCGGAACTCAAACCAAGAGTCAGAAATTCAACAGATATTAGGTTATTATTTTAATAATACATTATCTACACTATCTATTTCCCACTCTGTCATTATTCATTTGGATTTAACTATACATTTATAAGATTGATTGTATACCATTGTAGCTCTTGTTTTCATCTTTATTTTGAAGTCTGTATTCTGATTCATTGGTAGTTTTGTTATAATCTATTCTCCATTATGTCCTTCAGATATGGTACCTCACATATGCTCATTTATTTCTGCATTTTGCATTTATGCAGGTGATGAAATTTATACCTTGCCTCAGTATAAAATTCTTACATTGCACTCTGTAGATGCCAAGCATGTAAGATACAGTCTTACATGCATGCCTGTAGATACTAGTTCACTAAATTCTGGCTTTTGGTTTTTCAGACGAGAAGTCCAATGCTTTTTTCACTTTGTTAGAAGTCTCTCCTTTTCTGCAGAAGAGGGTAGGGGGTTTATCTTTGGAGAGGGAATTTGTTACCAGGATATGTATGTCTGGGTTCATATTTTTTATAGTCGGTGTTGGAATTCAGAGATACCTTTCAATCTGAAGCTTCAAAAATTTCTTAAACTCAAGGAAATAATTTTTTTGCCTCTTAGTTGCTATTTTAGTCTTCCATTTTTATGTTGCATTTTCTGGATTTGTCAACTGCATTAGTTTCCAAGCACTACTGTAAAAAAGTTCCACAAACTGGGTGGTTTAAAATAAAAGAAATTTATTCTCCAACAGATCCGGAAATTAGAAGTCCAAAATCAAAGTATCAGTAAGGCCACGTTACATTTTCAGTCTCTAGAGAAGAACTGCTTCTTGCCTCTTCCAACTTCTGGTGGTTTCTGGCTATTCTTGATGGTTTGGGGCTTGTGGTAGCCTAACTCCAAGTTGTCTCCTTATTCACATGGCCTTCTTCCTTGAGCCTCCCCTGTGTCTTCAAATATCTCATTCCTTTCAAGGACATCAAGTCACTGGATTTGCAGCCCACCTTAATTCAGTGTGACTTCATGTTAACTTGCTTACATCTATAAAAACCCTCTTTCTAAATAAGGTCACATTCACAGCAATGGGGTTGGGACGGCAACATCTTTCTGGAGGACACAATCCAATCCACATCATTTATGTCTCTAACTTCATGATGTCCATCTCTTTGTTAGACACTTATACTTTATATTCATGGACACATATTCAGAGGCACCTGGCTACTTCAGCCAGTAGAGCACGCCACTTTTGATCTCAGGGTCACGAGTTTGAGCCCCACATTAGGCATACTAAAAAAAATAAGGACATATATTTCAACAGCTAACATCACTTCTAATTAATCTATTAAGATTTAACATTTAAAATGTTTTTCTTGACAAAAACATATATTGTTTTTCTAGAAGCTGCCTATTCTGGGTGTTCTGCTTGGATAAAGCCTTAAAGATGTGTCTTTTTTCTTCATCTGCTCATGTCTCATCTTTTAAGCACAGCCTGTCTTGTGTGGGGTCTACCTGATGTGGAGATGGGAACAGTAACAATCCCCTGAGGGCTGATGATAAGGCAGTGGATAATTTGTCAATATCCCACCTGGGTCCCAAAGGGAAAACTCTTCTCCTGCTCTTGTCTCCTCGGTTGCAATGTGCTGGGCAAAGGTCTTTAATCTGTGTGCACATGGACTTACCTTAGGAGTATTCTCAATTAGGCATTGAGTAGCAATGCCTAGTACCCATCCTTGGCTTAGTTGGTCTGGGTTCTGGTCCTTGGGCTAGATGCAGAACTTTTTATTCTTTCCTGCAAATGTGAATCCTTTGGTCTTCTTGTTGAAATGCAGATGCTGGCTCCAGAGGTCTGGAATAAGACCCGGATTCACCATTTCTAACAAATTCCCAGGTGTTCTCACTGCTGCTGCGAACAGCTAGAGCACTGGTTCTCAGACTTAGCTGTGCTTTGGGATCATGTAATGAACCCCCCAAAATACTAATGATTCTATGCCACCCCCGGAGATTCAGATTTAATTGGGAGGCCATGTGGCCTGGGCAATGGGATTTTTACAAGCTCCCCAGATGTTTCTAATTTGGAGAAGCACTGGGCTGGATAAAACTTTACCAGCCTCATGGCCAGGGTCAACTCAGATGCCTTATTTAGTTTCCACGCAGTTCCTCAGGAATCCCTCTCCTCTCAGGAATCCTTGGCTGGCAGGGGACGCACATCTCTTCAGGTTACCAGGTGGAATACTTCATGTCCCTGGGCTTCTCGGTACCATCCCTGGCTCATCTCCATCCTGCAGCACATAGGCTGCAGATCTGTTTTCTCCATCCAGACCCTGGCAGAGCCCAAGACCTTATTTATAATCTCCAGGCTTGTTTGGCATTTTCTGCACTCAGGAGGCTGACAGGTTGAAACTGGGATGGCAGGGCAGTATGTTTAAGTGGTTCTCTTTTCCAACTCCAGATCTTTAATTTTCAAGAATTCTATCTTATTCTCTGATTTGTTTTTGCTATTATAATGTAGTGTTTTATTTTGGAGGAGTGATATCTTCCTAAACGTTGTTGAGGACTCTAACTTGAAGGTCTTTCTTTCTTTGTAATTTCTTATTTCTCTTACTTTTTCCAAAGGTTATTTTTTTGTTTTTAAATCTTGGTATTTCTCTTGGGTCCTGTAGCATTTCTGCAAATATCTCATTTGCTTGTGTTTAGAATTAGGTGATGGTAAGTCCGACTGCATGGTCTATGCTGCTAAGTATGGTTTATTGACTGCCAGACTGTCTTTGGGGTAAGTGGCAGAACTGGCTATTAGGTTCGAGTACATCTACAGAATAGAATGAGGAGATGCTTGTCTTGTGGCCCTAACCATAAGCCTTAGCTGCCTTAGGTTTTCCCAGGAGTTGTTTGGGGTTGAGCAAAAGGCTTTAGGCTGCCAGAGGCAGGCAAGGGAGGGTGACAAATTGGGGCATAAATTTCTCCAGAGAGAGTTCATCTCCTGCCGTTTTTAGCTCTCTTTACTATTTCTTCCTTTTGCCATACTTGTACTAGCTGGGTGGATCGACTTCTTTCTTTACTGATGTTCCCAGCACATGAGTTCCAGGCTGGGCTCCCTTTGTTATGCCTCATCTACTGAGATTCTTCCATTTACCTCCCACTGCTTATTGCTGGCTATTCTCTTTTCCTACTTACAGGCTTATACCTTTTCAAAATTCCCTTAGTATCCTGAAAGAGTCTGAGAGGGAGAGAAAGCTTTGCCCCCTTGCATCAGAAACAGTATAGAATCATCTTAATGAATGCAGGATACTCTATTGTGCTGATGTACCATATTTTTAGAATCTATTTAGTAAGTATTCTGGAGTTGAAACTCCATTTTCCTCTAAATTTTATTACTATAGACAATTGTGCAATGAACAACCTTAGAATAAACTCTTGGTGTAAACACTTTAGATAAAATTCCACAAATATAATTGTAGGTTAATTTATGTACATTTAAAGTGTGGTATGCTTACATTCTCTTAATATAGATAGCTTCAATTTATGGTGCCTATTATCCAGTACTCTCTCCAACAATGGGTAAAATAATTATTTCCTTAATCTTTCTTGGTTGTATAAGTTAAAGATTTTATCTCATTTCAATATTACCCCTTTGAAAAGACTAACCACTTTGAGAAAATAGCATTTCTCTTGTACAAACCAGTTCCTTCCTGTGATTTTACCCTATTATATCATCTTCATAACATTCAACTAATCTGAATTTATTAGTCTCTCCTACTCCTTTATAAGCTCCAGGAGGTCAGGGGCATTGTCTTCACTGCTGTACTCCCTGAATTTAGGAAACTGTTCATGTCTTCACACAGATTTCCTTTGTGTTTTCCTATGTATGTCTTCTCTTCTTACAAAGACACCCGTCATGTGGATTAGGTCCCCTAAAATGACCTCATTTTAATTTAATTTCTTCTCTAAAGACCCTATATCCTAAATTATGATGCACAGGAGGCACACAGTAAGTACTTTCTTAAGGAATATGGGGGAAAGCATATTCTGGAGAGCATTTTAGATAGATACCTTAGCCCACTATAAATGACTCAATTTTAAAGTACTTAATTTTTGCTTCAATTTTCAGAGCCAAAACAACTCTACATCTATGTTTCTATGTATCTATGTATTATGTATCTATGTATCTATGTATCTATGTATTATGTATCTATGTATCTATGTATCTATCTATCTTAGTTGTAAATACAACCCAAGCACCGGAGGGTTTATAAAGTAACAGAAACTTCCTATCTGTGAAAGCATGGGAGACCTTCTGGTAACTACTGAGTGTATCCTAGAATTTATATTTATAACACTGATTTCATTGCAAGAATATTCATACTTAACTGCCTTTTGTCTTTATTTTAAGCCCCTTCACCCATACTGATCCTAGGTCTTGGTTTCCTGTGATTTTAACGGTAGGAAATGGAACTACCAATCCCACACAGATGTCGAAGAACCAGCCTTGCAGACAGCTGGAAGAAACAGGTGTACAGAAATCCAGGGACTATTAACATATCTAATTGAATAAGTGTTGGTAGTTACAAAAGTAATTAAGAATAAAAGAAAGCTGTGTGAAGTTTCTAACAAAAACATTGCTGGTAATCACTGCCAACTTAAAACTCATTTTGTGAAGTTTTCTGAAAAAAAAAAGGAGCATTTTATATTCAATATTACCTTTTGTCTTGTAATTTACATAGGTATCTTTAATGAACAGCTCGTTTATAGTTCCACTGAGTCCTTCCTGTGTTGCAGGCATCTTTGAAACAGCAGTATCAGCAATTTAGAGTCGGCAGGCTTCCTCGTGAATATTTATAGAAAGATTTCAAAAGTATACTTGCCAATTTTCTTTAAGTTGTCTTTTTAAAATTACCATGTTTTCTCCTATACTAGAAACATACTTCCTTTACAATAAGAAAACGGGATATTTTCCATCATGGCTTCTTTGTTATAAGGATTTTCTGATTGAATTCCATGAATGGTTCCATATAACATTTTATGGCTATTTTTATAATTATAACAGAAACACAAAATTATTGTAAAAAAAAAAAAGCAAAGGAAATCACTCATTTAGATAGAAAATAAATCACTCCAAATATAGCCATGCGGAGAGCATGTGTTTTTTTATGTAATGTCCAACCAGATGTATTTGTTTGCAGGGGCTGCCCTCACAAAGTACCATGGGCTGCAGGGCTTAAACCACAAAAATTAATTTTCTCACCATTCTAGAGACTAGTAGAGTAGGAGCAAGGTGCTGGCGGGTAGAATATTTCCTTTGCGGCCTCTTCTTGTGGGCTTGTAGATGGCCATTTTTCCCTTGTGTCTTCACATGGTCTTCCCTGTGAATATAACCCCTTCTTTTCAGTATGTCCTAATTTCTTCTTCTTATAAAATGCTGGCCATATGAAATTTGGCCCCACCCTAATGACCTCCATTTAATTTAATTATTTCTTTCTATTCCCAAATACAGTCACATTTTGAGGTACAGGGGGCTAGTACTTTAACATATGAATTTGGGGAGGATACAATTCAGCCTATAACGTCATGCTTTTAAAAAATGTGTGGTGTGAATGTATGAAATGGTTTGTTGATGTGTTACTGAAATAAAATGGACCGCATGTGAATAGTACATATAATGATATATAAGCGCTGACATGTATATATGCTGTGAACCTTATCACAATAATCAAGATAAGAAATTTGTCAGCCCCAGACAAGCAATATCCAGCACTAGAAATCCCTTTAAGGGTGTCAGACTATAGGGAGGAGGAAAAATTTTCCCTTCTTCTCTTCTAGGTTCTGTGACTTCTAGGTCTAATAATTAAATTGACATAACACAGACAAGCAGGAAAAAAATAAATTTAATTTTATACATACAAGAGTCCCAAAGATAGGACAGTCCAAGGCAGCCAGCCAATTGAGGCTTCTCTTCCCTTCGGAGCAAAGGAAAGTTACAGGGGTCTGCGGCTTCCAAGGGAGGAAGGCAATTCACGGGAAGCTGAGGAGGGAAACAAAGGTTTTCCGTGTCATGCAGATAAGTTTTCCTCGATGAAAAGTTATTTCTGGTAATTGCACTCTTCCTGATGTGGGCCTCCTTTCTAAATTCTTAGAGCCATTTATGAGAGACGTAAAAGCTTTTCTTGAGTCCGCTCAGTCTTAATTGCCTTCAGCTCCACATGCCCACGTGGCATATTTTGGGGAAGCACATTCTGCCACCCTTCCCCTGAAGACTTTAATCAAGTAACAAAATACCTTTGTGCTTCCTTCTTCATGTTTTTTAGAATTTTCTCTTGCTGTGTTTTCCAATTTCACAATGATGGACCTGGATGGAGATCTTTATTTCCTGTGCTGGTGCCTTCTTTTCATCTTGAAGACACAGGAATTCAGCATTGAAAAATTTTGATCGATTATTTATTTAGTAATTCGTTTTTCTTCTCTAGGTTCTCTGTAGTCTCTTTTTGAAAATCCTATTACTTGGGTAGAGATACGGATATTTTTGGTTTGGTATGCCTTTATATTTGCTCTTACATTTTTCATTTCTTTCCATTCTTGGTGAGGTTTTCCTAATCTTATTTCCCAACTTGACTATTGAAATTTTTGTTTTGTTAATATTATTTTATAATTTCCCAAGAGCTCTTTCTGGTTTCTTTTATTGTTATTTTTTCCACAGCAGCCTGTTCATGATTTATGGATATCATATTGTCTGGGTTATTCCTTAGAATACTAATTATAATATCTTAAATTGTGTTTTTCTTCCTTGATTTATCTCTATTTACTCTGGAGTCATCTCCTCCTCTGTTGTTTGTTTTGGTCCTTATTTTTTATGCCACACATTGTTTTTCTTCAAAAGTTTGTTGATTCTCAGCCATTTAATTTTAATAACGAAGTTCTCCCTAGACAATTAATTAATTAATTTCTTAAAGTTCTATCTTTGAAAAGAACTCTGTTTCCATCCATTTTTCTTGACTGAGGTAAATGCCTGTCTATAGACCCATACCCCTGATTATCTACTATATCCTGGTGAGCAGGGATTAAAGATGGTGGAAAGGAAGTTCTACACATGTTATCTAGACTGTAAATTAATCTTCTTAGTCCCACTTGTAACTCCTGCTCCACATTGCATTGAGAATGTCAAGATAATCTTTCTAGGGCTTTTTTGGTTAACTAAATGCTTCTTTGCTGCATTTTCTTCACATCTCTTTGAAGTTAGACTGTCTTCCCTCTGCTTCATTAGTTAATATTCGAACACACATCTTCTAGAAATTTGTTCAAATCTGTCTTCTGCTAATGCCCTCATATTCTTTTACGGTCTTGATGTGATCTCAGTTTGCCATCTTGAAGTCTGTAAAGAAGTGCAATACTGCATGATTTAAAAATATTCTGAAGATTCAATGGTACATGTCAAGTTTCTTGTTCATATATTAAGTGGCTCCACTTCCCCATCCTGTAAGAATGTCTTCTTACAGAGGTTCTGCCAGATAACTCCCCAGCAAAGGTAATATGTAATTACCTCTAATATTTAATTTTGAACTTCCTTGCCACAGGGATTAGATACACTTCTGAACCATTCAGAAGAGATTCTCAGAAGAGAATCAACCATTAATCCATAGGTCATGGATGTTTTATAAACCTGATCCTAGTTTCACTTTTCTTCCTGATACTGCTTGTCTCCTAGTCAGTATTCCACTTTCTTGAAAATTTTCCCCTAAAAACATGTTTGCAGAGATTTAAGTTGTGGCTCTCAGGGAAAAAAATACTTCAATCTTTGACCAAACTCAAGTACAGGGATTGATCATTCAATGAGTAAATACTCGATCCTCAATGCAGAATGCTAGGAGTTATGGACAGTATTGTATTATACACATCTCGCAGGAGGTCAGGATCTCATTGTGTGGACAATGGAGAGGCATGGAAACATGTGCATGATATAATACATGGTATGAAATGCATCAGGTGATTGCCACAGTTAAACACTTCAGTTTGATAGGGAAAGATTTGCCATGGTTTTATGATTAAAAAAGATTTTAGTCTCTCCTCCTTAGAATATAAGCTCCACAAGGGCAAGGACCTTATCTCCACTGGTTACCATGAATTCTTTAAGCCTAGAACAGTGCCTGACATTTGCTACACAGTCAATAAATATATGTTGAACTAATGAGCAATATAAAATTTATGTTTCCATTTAAAGGAATCGGACAACCTGAACAGGTGGAGAAAAGGTAGGAGAATATCAGCTGTGCAAAATTACACCCTAACAAACTAATAAAGGTAGAAATAACCAACATGAGTTTGCAAATGAGAATTGTTTACCCTGAATCAAGAGTTCATTTTGGAAGCTGGCGAGAGATTAAGTTGTACAGTAGCTGGTTCTAAGCAGTATGTGAAGGCTTTTCTAAAACAGGGAAAATAATCTGGATTTTATCTCACTAGCTTTAGTGAGACAGTAAAGATCATTAAAAAATTAATATAAGCAATCAGTTTACAAACTATTTTGCATGTTTTAAGTCTGCAAAACGATGCCATAGTAAGTAAAGTTTCTAAAATGGCCTTCCAAGAGTCCCTCCTTAATCCTTGAACCCTGTAAATATGAGACATCTCCTTATTATTACATTATGTGATATGGCACAATGACCTTAAGATACGGCTACTACCCAGGTGGGCCTGATCTAATTACATGGGTCTTTTTTATTTTTATTTTTTAAAATTTATATCCTGGTTAGTTAGCATATAGTGCAAGAATGATTTCAGGACTAGAATGAGGTGATTCATCCCCTACATATGACACCCAGTGCTCATAACAAGTGTCCTTTTTAATGCCCCTTGCCCACTTAGCCCATCCCCCCAGCCCCTCCACCAATCCTCAGTTAGTTCTCTGTAAACATAAGAGTCTCTTATGTTTTGTCCCCCTCCCTGTTTTTATATTAGTTTTGCTTCCCTTCCCTTTTGTTCATTTGTTTTGTATCTTCTCATATGGGTGAAGTCATATAATATTTGTCTGACTGACTACTTTCACTTAGTAAAATGTACTCTAGTTTCATCCACGTTTTTGCAAATGGCAAGATTTCATTCTTTTTGATTGTTGGGTAATATCCCATTATATATATATTTTTATACACAAACCACATCTTTTTTATCCATTCATCAGTTAATGGATGTTTGGGCTCTTTCCATACTTAGGCTATCGTCAATAGCGCTGGAATAAACATTGGGGTGCATGTGCCCCTTTGACACAGCACACCTGTATCCTTTGAACAAATACATAGTAGTGCAATTGCTGGGTCATAGGGTAGTTCTATTTTTAATTTTTTGAGGAACTTCCATACTGCTTTCCAGAGTGGCTGCATCAGTTTACATTCCCACCAGCAGTGCAAAAGTGTTCTTCTTTCTCCACATCCTCACTAACATCTGTTGTTGCCTGAGTTATTAATTTTGGCTATTCTGACAGGTGTGAGGTGGTATCTTATTGTGGTTTTGATTTGTATTTCCCTGATGATGAGTGATGTTGAGCATTTTTTTCATGTGTCTGTTAGCCGTCTGGGTGTCTTCTTTGAAAATCATCTATTTGTGTCTTCTGCCTATTTCTTCACTGGATTGTTTGGGTTTTGGGTGTGGACTTTGATAAGTTCTTTCTGGATTTTGGATACTAACCCTTTAGCTGACATGTCATTTGCAAATAAATATCTTCTCCCATTCTGTCGACTGCCTTTTAGTTTTGCTGATTAATTACAGGGTGATTAACTGTGATTAAAAGCACAGTTCCCTCTAGCTGGTGTCAGAAGACGAAGTCAGAAAAATTTGAAACATGTGAAGGACTCACTGTGCTGTTGCTTGTTTTGAAGATGGAGAGGATGAAGTGAGAAAATGTGGGTAGCTCCAGAGAGCTAAGGGAGGATTCCTGACTGACAGCTGGCAAGGAAATGGTGACCTCAGTCCTTTAACTGCAAAGAACTGGATTCTGCTAACAACTTGAGCATCTTGGAAACGGATTAGTTCCAGAGGCTTCTGGTAAGGGCTCAGCTGGCCAACATCTTGATTTTGATCTGTGAAATGGTAAGTGGAGGACCCTGTTGGACCCACCGAGACTTCTGACCTACAGAACTGTGAGATAATAAATGGGTATTTTCCTGGGTTTCTTAAGTTTGTGGTAATTTGTTGTGCAACAATAAAAAGTGCTCATAGCAAGATTGGAGGAGGAGGAGTTTGGAGTCAGAGAGACCCACTCATCTGTGTATGTCCTCTATGCTTGTTTACCCACTAGCAAGGGTGATGCGACCTGAAGGTCTTTAGTAATTAAAAAGGGATAGTTGCATATTTTATTATATTCTAAACATCCATCATACGTCACTGTCGCAGTCAATGATTAAATAAAAATGCATTATCTATGAATAATGGTATGTCAGATTTAGTTTTGTTCAAGGTATTTACTGCTTCTCCCTGTAGGAAGGTTATTCTTCTTTCATCTATATGATAGAAGAGTAGATCTTGTAACTGTTTGGACAAAGAAATATAAACAGAAGTGGCACATAACTCTTTCCATCAAAAGCTTTCAGAGCTATTGCATGGTTCTGCCCACCTTTCTCTTCCTCTTGTCATGAGTTCTGGATGCGTGGATTGGGCTTCCCCTTCAGCCGGGGTCCTGGAGTGAACATGTTGTGAAGCAGAACTGAAGCTAACCTGTGATGGACATGAAGGAGGAATAAGAAATCCATTTTTATTATTGTAAGCCGATGAGAATTTTGGATCACCTATTCCCACAATCTGTCTTGCCTAAACTGACCAAGTCCATGCTTAGGATACCAAGTAGAGACCCGCTCTAACACAAACTGAAGATATCTGTTACTGCCTTTCAGGTGAGTGGTGGATCATGAAGAACTTGTTACTGAAACTAGAAAGATTGAGCCCTAGTTCTGCAGTGGTGGGATATTCCGTATAGGGTTTGCTACAATAACTTAGAAGACAGTTAGAATACCAAATGACCGAAGGGCGTAGGCAGAGATGTAGGAAACAGTGTGTCAGTAGTGCTTCCTGGTTACTATGATTGAACTTAACAGACCATTAATGATGGTTTTCAACCTGGGCTATAAAACAGAATCAACTGTGAATTAAAAAGACTGATTAAAACTCAGCCTTTTGATAAGGACCTAGGCATGAATATGGCTTTTCCATCCTTTATTATATATTTATCATGATTATATAAAATGTATATTATTCACACACATATATACATGTACCCACATATGACACACACACATATATACACACATACACACGTATGACCTACTCTCAGAAAATTAAGACGTACCTTCAGAAAATTTAAGTATAACAATATACTATTTAATTATAGTCACTAGGCTACACTGGAGCTTACTCATCCTGCATATCTGGTATTTTGTACCCTTTGAGTAATATCTCTCTATTTCCCTCAGTCCTTAGCCTCTGGTTACCACTACTATACTGTCTGTTTCTAAGCATTCAACTTTTTTAGAATCTACACATAAGTCAGATCATGCAGTATTTGTCTTTCTGTGTCTGGCTTATTTCACTTGCATAAGGTCCTCCAGGTTCATCAATGTTGCAAATGACAAGATTTCTTTCTTATTATTCTATATATGTATATATCAATTTTTTAAAATCTATTTACCACTTATCTGTCAATGAACATTTGAACATTTGATATTTTGGCTATCACAATGCTGCAGTGAATGTGGGGGTAAGGGTATCTCCTTGAGAGAGTGATTTTATTTCCTTGGATAGAGACCGGAGAGTAAGATTGCTGGATCATATGGTAGCTTTATTTTTAATTTTGTTAAGAAGCCGCCATGCTGTTTTCCATAATGGTCAAGATGGACAATGGACTGCAGGCCACTATATGAAGCAGAATTGAGACCTCATCAAGCAGCATTCCCCAGCCAGGTAGGGGACTCTGATTATCTGTTCAGCAGGGTTTCAAAACTGCTATGAACAGAGACTAACATAAGTCTTCTCCTTTCCAAAAGGAAGTGTTTATTATGGTTTCAAGTACTTTTTACCTTCATTATAGATTGGGTTTGTTGGATACCAATGAGTTGTTTTTTCCAGATCACAGATCTCTGGATCAAGCGAATAAACAACCAGTTCTAATGAAAAGATTATCATGAAATCTTGAACTTTGAGTAGAATGCTATGATTGAATGGGACCTTGGGGTTTGATACCTTGAAGAGGCTTAGCCTGGTGACTAGATATGGCCCACTGAATGTAAATGAAAGTGATGTAAGCAATTTCAAAGCAGAAACCTTATTTAAAAAAATTTAAAAAATATTTATTTAATCTTAAGACAGAGAGAGACAAAGCAGAAGTGGGGGAGGGGCAGAGAGAGAGAGAGAGAGAGAGAGAGAGAGAGAGAGAGAGGGAGACACAGAATCCAAAGCAGGCTCCAGCCTCTGAGCTGTCAGCACAGAGTCTGATGCAGGGCTTGAACACACAACTGTGAGATCATGACCTGAACCAAAGTCAGCCATTTAACCAACTGAGCCACCCAGGCGCCCCTCAAAGCAGAAACTTTAAAAGCCGTTGCATGTACTACGATGTTTTCTTTTCCATTTATCATGAAACTGGTAGTCCCAAACTGGGCAGGGGTGTGCTCTTTTAATCTCTATCCAAAGAAGTTATAAAGACGAGCTAAAGCCATCCTACAGTGGACATGTAACAAGAGCTAGTAATAAATGGAACTCTCATGGATTTTAAATGATTCTTCTCCTTCCCCCTTCTCCTCCTTCTTAACATTAGCAGTATTGCAGCAGCAGCTGAAGCTGACTGATAGGAATGGTGATCATTTTACATAAATAAAAATAATTAAATACCAACATACACATGAACTAAAAATATAAAAATTCTGCTGAGCAATAGGAGGCCTTTCATTTAAAAAGGTCAATTTTTAATTTTTTTAAATAAGAGCTGATGAAATTGACCTCAGGCATATCTCCTAGCAAAGAATAGTTAATAGATAAACAATCTCTGGGGTGCCTAGAATATAGGTTGGAAGAGATAAAATACTATTTCAATAGGTCAGGAAGATGAGAAAATTGAGAGAATGAAGCAGCAGTTAGGAAGTGGAGTGCCTGAGTTTTATTACGATAGACTACTTTTCATACATTTCTGTGTAAGAGAAATTACTGACCAACTGCAATTAGCACCTAGGATGGAACTTACCTGAATTTACAGTTCCATTCCTAATCATTAAACAGAATAATTTCAAAAATCTGAGTGAACTGTGTAAAACACAAAGATTTTTCATCTTTTCAAAAGAGAACAAATAAAATCCTTTAGTTTTCCCTTATATAGGAAGATTGCAGTGCCGTGAACTTAGATTTTGCACAAAAGTAGGATAAGTTGACCCCCACATACAAAGTCGCACTTTGGACAGGCACACAGTTGATGGGTTGGAGGCCAGACTTTATAGCAGCAATGTATATGTTACTACTCAGTGTCAGCCAAACTGTGAGTTTAAGAGCATAGTCCACAAGACTGCCCTCACTTCTGACATCAGATGCACATTTGGAAGCTTTCTCAAACCACACTTAGGTCAGATAACCTTCAGAAGGTCTCACAGAACTTACTGAAGTCTATTACAGTCATGGTTAAGGTTTATTATAGGGAAGGGATACAGATAAAATGAACACTAATGAAAATGAGGTGATGGATGTGTCAACTAACTTTATTGGGGTGATCATTTTGTAATATATACTCTATCAAATCATTATGTTGTACCCTTCAAGTTTGTACAATGTCATATGTCAATTATATTCCACTAAGGCTGGGAGGACATTCCACTAAAGGAAGAGACATATAGGATAGAGTCTGGGAGGGTTATGAAGAAGCCTCCATTGTCCTCTCCCATGGAGTTAAGAAGTATCATCTTCTTTGCCTCAATATGTGACATATGCATGAAGTTTTGTCAACCAGAAAGGCTCTCTTAAGCTTAATTAGTCCATAGTTTTTATTTGGGTGTTATTACTTAGGCATGACTGATTGCTCACACAGTTGAACTCAGTCTCCAGGTTGACTGATACAGAATAACCCAAAGCACCTACCTAATATCATATGGTTGGTCATTTTGGCATATCCAGCCCCCATTTTAAGAGTATTGGTTGTGGTCACACCCTAAAATCCAATGTGTCCAGCCTCTAACTAAACAAACACCTAAACTTGATGCTTCTATCAAGTATGACATAAACTACTTTCCAGAAGTCAAGGGAAAAAGCCAGTATCTCCCTCAGGGGAAAGCCAACTTCTCTAGTACATACTGGCCTATAAGAAAAGATACTGTTATATTTCAGGGAGACAGAAAACGACTTGTAGTGCTTCCCACAGGCCTGAGAGAAGGCAAGGAGACAGGGGTGTTAAGGGTGAGCTTGCTTTCGATAAGGATGACTTGAAATCAGTAAACAGGAGACTGTGCCCTGTGGCTGGCATGCAATACGAAGGTATCTTGGGACCCTTTGCCTCACAATGTTCATTGCAGATACCACTTCCCCAACCCCCCTCCTGAACTCGATGCCTGACCCCTAGCCTCATTTTTCCCATTTAGGGTCCAAATGGGAACTTATGGGATCTGGAATCTATCATCCAATATATCTGCTATCTTTCAAGCTCTTTGTCCTGCTCACATTTATGAATGTGCTTTCTCATTTGTTTATATATAAAACTTTGAAGAGAACAGATCAAGGACATACTTGTGGTGTTGCATTGAAATTTATTTATATGCAAACTTTGGGGATATTTGCTTAATGGATATTTCTTATTCTATCTTCTCTGTAATAATAACAGGAGAGAAAAAAAAAGTGTTTGTATTCCTAAGGACTATTTCAGGCTGCCCCAGCCATTACCAAAGATTCAGAGTCATGGGTATATGACCCTGAAATTTTTCATAATTTTGTTCTTTACAAAAAGACCCTGGGACTACACTCTTGTGTTCCCTTCAGATTTTAGTGGCAGCCAAAGGCATAAACAAGATTCCTGCATGTTATAACTCTACCCTGGTCTCATTTATTGTTTGCACTAGTGGAATCATAAAAATAGCTTTAAATAGATTTATTAAACCCACTCAACCCTCAAAAATTGCCTTAATTTGCACTTAAAAAAGCCCCTCTAGCTATTCATAAGAGATCACAAAAGTTGAAAGATAACCAATGTGTTTGATTTTGCCTAATTTGCTATCATAGTAATAAAGAATGTTGACATAAGGAAATTCCCAATATACTCAAAACAAATCCCGTTAGAATTTTCAAATTCATTGCATATTCATTGAATACCTTTGTCCTACAAAAGGATAACCTCTATTATCACAAGACTACATAAATACATATACCAGGCCAGGTAATATTTAGCTTGAAGTATCTTGCCTACATGTTGATATCTGAGGATATTCAGAAGGCTTCCATCACATAGAAGCTTGCCAGGCCATCACAGCAATGCGAATTAAAACAGTTTGACTGTACTGTTACATAACCATTACACTCACAAAATGTAATGATCTTGATAAAATTCAATGGTGGTAGGAGATTAGGCAGTATACTCACTGCTGGTGGCACTGTGAGAGGATTTAGTCTTTCTATAAAGCAGTTAAGTATTATCTAAAAAGGGTTAAAGTTGTTCATGTCCTTTGACCAAGAATTTACCTCCCCCCCAAAAAAGAAACTCAATTCTAAGTCATTCACTGAATTGTAGATTTTTAAAAGGATATTAAAAAATTGGAAATAACACAAATTTCATTTATAGCGAATAGTTAAACCCTAACACGTAAATATCATGGGATTCCAAGCAGTAAGAAGGTGTTTGAGGGTAGCTTGGATTGCGTCCCAGATCTGACCGTGTAGCATGATCACCTGTCCTTGTCTCATACATCTTCCTTCCTCGTCTTCTACACCTTTTTTTTTTTTAACTTCCTTGCCTGATACATCTTCCCCATAGATGCTGTATTTATCGGGAACTCATGGTATAGAGGTGGCAAATAAAGTGGGGAACAAAAATGGGGCCGTTGGCAATATTTGCCCTTCTATGTTTTGTGAGAAGCTGCACATAAATGATAGCTGTTTAGTCTACAAAGCTGCTCACTACACTTGAGCCCGTAATTATTTTCACATCAATGTGTGCCCCTGCTATACTACATCAGTATGAATAGAATCCTTTCATTATGCTGTATGACATGAGGATGAGAGGGCAGTGGGTTCCTGGGTAGAGCCAGAGTTGGACATCCTGGCTGTCTACTCCATGGAACCTGCTTCCTCCACCCCCGTCTAGTTCGGAGAACTTAGCCTGGAAAGTGTAAACTCAGTGTCTTTTTGTTTTTATCTTCAAAGGGGTTAGATAACAAAGGAAGAGGTATTAAGAGCCCACATTTAAATGCATTCCAGAACTGAGACCACAGAACTAGACCATTTATTTTGTTTCAGATTCTCTATGAGAAGCCATAACTATATGATGGGTGGAGCTACAGACCTTCCTCTTTCCCCTTATCAATGTATGGCTAATGGTATGGCATTACTGATGATATGGTTTACTCAGTACTATCCGATAGCCACGTTGGTCTTTGATCAGTGGATTTCCCAGTTGAAAAAAGTCTGATTCATTCTTTGCAGTCTGACCCTTATTTCATGTATCCATATATCTGTACACAAGACAAAGAACTACTGGCGCCTGGGTGGCTCAGTCGGTTGAGCATCTGACTTCAGCTCAGGTCATGATCTCGCAGTTTGTATGTTTGAGCCCCGTGTGGGGCTCTGGGTTGACAGCTTGGAGTCCGGAGCTTGCTTCAGATTTGTGTCTCCCTCTCTCTCTGCCCCTCCCCTACCCATACTCTGTCTCTCTGTGTCTCAAAAATAAATAAACTACATGTAAAAAAAAAAAAGACAGAAAACTAGAAATTATCCAGGTCAGAGGTGATCTCAGGGAGAGTCTCTAGGCACTGGGGTAGACACTGAATTAGCTGACCCCTTGTGGTATGATTCTTTAATTGCATTTGAATCATCTGCCACTGGAGGGCACTATTAGAATAGCTGTGGAGAAAGGTAGCTCTGGAATGAAACACTAGCCATCAATGGCCACTGGGCAAAGATTAGAGTAAGTGAGGTGGCAAAGGTTAGAATGAGTAAGGTTAGGGAGGCTGGCATTAAAAACTTCAAGCACATTCTCTTCCCACACTTAATTAAAGTGCAGGGTTCAACCCATTGATCCTGAGTGGAGGTGAGTTGAGCTATGTTGGCTTCAGATGCACTGTTGTATATGCATCACAGCATTAGTTCACAGAGGAGTTCTTGAAATCCTCAACTTCTTGAGCATAGTAGCTCCAGTCTATCTCTTAAGTGATGCTGGAGGGTGAGGTGTGGAGGGAACAGAGTTCTAAATTAGGCTGGGGTCTCAGGAGCTGGTTCTCCTCCTGGGAGCAGGCTGAGAGATCCAGGACAAGGGGGGGCTGCTGTGGGAGCCAAGCAGGGCAGCCTTCCCTAAGATGCAACTCTAGTTTCCATGGGTGGGTGAGCAATGAGAACTTGAATCGAGGTGAAGGGTCTGCAACAAGGGTCAGGCCAAAAGGAGTGGTAGGAGACTGCGGGAGTCCTGGAGGCCAGACACTGAAGAGAGCTGTGTCACTGAAGTGACTTCTGTCTAAAACAAGCTTACATTCTTGGTAAGAAGTCAAATGCAAGAGGGTTTTTTTGTTTTTTTGTTTCTTTTCAAGCAAGAAAGGAAGAGAACTACATGGATATTTTCAGGTTTAAAGCATTTTCTGTATTGCTCAGGGTAGAGACTTGAATTTACCTTTGGTGCAAATTATGCCTTTGTTTTGAAGGAACCAAAGAGGTATTTTTGGTACACAAAAGTGGAATGGACACATAATCCAGACTTGGGGATTTTGTGATGTGAAGGAAGTAAACTACTTTGTGGTGACACTAATGACGGTCTACATGGTAGATGGGATTACAGAGCTGTGGCTATATCCCTGAGAGAATTATGTCTACTTAAAATATGGATCTAGAATGAACTATGCCTGCAAACTGCTGTTTCCTCTTATGAACAGAGATCCTATAAAAAGGATGTGTAGCAAGCTTAATCTTTACCTTGAATTATAGAAAGAATGAGGCTTAGTTTGTATAAGCTCAAACTAGACTGACATGCTATTTTCCCAGTGCGCATTATCCTTGTGTGTGTTCAGCCTTTCTTGATGTGGGAGTGTTGGGTTCCAGTGTGGCTCAGGATCATAGGGGTGACCTTCACCCATGGGGGTGAGAAGTCATTCTGGGTTAACCTTTTCCTTGAAGGTAGTTCATTGTAATCCTTGAAAACGACTGATCCCGGGATAGGAAACAAGAATTGGGGGTGAGGGTAGGACAGAATGAGGGTAATCTGGCCTCTCTGTGTCATGGAGACTCTGGAATGGTCTGGGCCCATGTGATGCTGTCCAAACCCAAGGACAGATCTGGTCCTATGAGCTCTAGGAAGACATATATCCAGTAGTGGTTGTAAATTACTCTCTGGATTCTACTTCTTTTTCAGGTCTCATACTTTCAGTAAAGTCCATTAAGATTACAGCCAGCATTAGCAGTGCTATTCATGCTTGGGGCAGTTGGTTTTGGGGAGAATAGCAGACACTGAAGGGAGGTGGTAATTCCAGCCCTTCAGTCAATGATCTGTAGCAGGACAGGGGGCAAGGCGGCAGGTGACAACAGGGCATACCTGTGGAATATTTAACTGCCCTCCAGGGATTCTTGGTCATATTTGGGCAACCTGCTGGGGGCTTCTAGCAGTTAAGCAGGAGGGGGCTTTAAGTCACTACAACTGAAATAGTTAAACCCATCAATGACCTCACACTGGAGTTAAAATAAAATTCAGATCCTAGTCAAAGTTTACAAGGCCTTTCCCACCTGCCTTTCAGGTCTCTCCTTTTATTAGGTTTCATAATAAAACTGGATTCTTTCCTTTGTTTGATCAAGCCGATCCTCTTCTAGCTTTGGGGACCGGGCCATGCTGTTCTCTCTGTACAGGACGCTCTGTCACCAGCTAGGTTTCCCGTGCCTCACACTTCAGATCTCCTCTTAGTTGGCAGCTTCTAAAAAGTGGTCTTCCCTGACAACAGTAGTTTTCTCTCTCCCAGCACCTTGCTCACTTAAATTCCAGTATCTCACAATGATAAATACATATTTGTTCATTAGTTGTTATATTCCCCACCAGACTACAAAATCCATGAAGGCAGGTTGATGATTATTTAAATAAGCACCACCTAATGGGGTCCTAACTGTAATTATTTGATCAGGATAAGCTCTTGGTACAAAATTTTGACTAAGTGAATAGAGTGCTTACTAATGAAAACGTGGCTTCATTTTAGTTGTCAGACTGGCATGGCCAAGGGACAATTAGGTTACATAAAGTTTATTGTCAGAAGCTTTTATAAGTCTTACAGTCCTGTATATTTCCACAGGTTGCAGTGATGGCACACACTCTAAGGAGAGACCTGCCTACTCATCTGCCACATGCCTAATGGCATATCAAGGTAAGTCCCATTTTCTCAGCACTTTCAAAGCAATTGCATGGGGTTCTGCTTACTTTCCTTCTGTTCCGCTGTGGCTGCACTTTTGTTTCTTCCTGTTTTTTGTCTTGGGTTTGGGATTCATGAACAAACTTTGAATCCACTTGTGACCCTAGCTTTGGTGTTTGCTTCTGGCTCTCTCAACTTCAATGTTTAGTACTCTCTAAAGACTTTTGTACTAAGCCTCTGTTTCTATGTCTGGCTCTCCTCGGTGTAGTTATGAGTCAGGATCTGAACTCCAGCACATTCTTGTCTGAATCCTGTTTGATCCCTAAACATATTGATTGCCCAGCTGAGGAAGGCCAGAGTAGTTTTTGCTCTAGAGTTGTAGTGTCTTCGGCAAGAAGGTGTAATCATGATTACGTCCTAGGTCTCGGTGTTAGGATCATAACACTGTGCTCCCTCCTCCTCCCAGTGTCTCTTTCTTTCTCCCTTGATCATCACTCTCACTCACACTAGAGAGTCCCTGCATTTCTGAGCTCGGATCAACCACCACCCAATGGGGCATGGGTTCTGGCTTCCTGAGACATTTCAGGGACTGGATAATTGAACCTAAAAGTGCAGGGAAGTGAGTCCTCCACAGTAAGACCAATGGGAAATGGGAGACAAAAATGAGCTCAACAAAATTTCCCTCCTTTCTTCCTTCTGTAGGCTACTCCTGAAGACTCACTTTGTCTTTGAAACCCTTCTGGAAAATTCCTGAATAGCTGAGTGGACGTGCTTGTTGAATGATCTGCTGGGTCTTTTTATGGGGTACTGTGAAGAGAAAGAGGTGTGATAACACATTGCAAAACCATGGCATCATATTATACCCCCTTTTCCTCACTTCACTTCCCTTTTTCTCTTATTCATACCACCATGTGCTTCCCCTTCCCAAGTATTAGCGCCTTCACCCTTTTTCCATTCAAGATTAAACTGGGGAGTATGTCCAGAATGGGTCAGCAGGGCAGAAATTCATGTGGAAAGTAACTAGAATGAATATATGAAGTTAAATGGAGTAGTAGATTCTGAAGTATGACTCAAGGGAAATGGTGCAGATGAATTTTTAATAAAGCCTTTTATATATTTTTCAAATGTATTCCAGTGGGAACTGTAAAAAGAACATGTGATTCAGGGTACCTAGATGGCTCAGCTGGTTAAGCATCTGACTCTTAATTTCTGGCTCAGGTCCTGATCTCACGGTTCATAAGTCTGGGCTCTGTGCTGACAGCTCTGAGCCTGGAACCTGCTTCAGATTCTGTCTCCCTCTCTCTCTGCCCCTCCCCTACTCACACTCTGTCTCTCTCTTTCCCTCTCTCAAAAATAAAATTTAAAAAACCATCGAAAAGAATATGTGATTCAGACATCAACTTTTTAAATAAAATGAAATATGTCAAATAATATATGTAAATAACATTTCAAGTAATAGAATCTGAGACTAATTTGAGTTAATCAACATTTAAAGAGCTTTTCTCAATATAATTAAACCTCTCTTTTTTGTTATCATACAGAATTTCTTTTAAATAAAGCTGTTATACAAATGTTGGCCAACAACAATTTATGTTCAGAGATAGCACTTCTTTTTGTGGGGGAGGGGTGGGGAAATCTCTAATTCTTAGGATGTGTGTCTTACACAGTATAACCATGTAATGAATTACAACTTATTAATGAAAACATCTAAGTCTGGGTTTTTCTGTACTAGGCAAGAGAAGGGTAATAAAAGATCCTTTGTGAAGGCCAAGTTCTATCATCCAAATAGGTCTCCCCTGAATATTAGTAGATATAAGTCTATTTTTGGTGCAAGCAATGATCGACCTCTATTATTCTACTCACTGTGCCTAAAGCACCTCATCTGTAAAAGCATAATCAAAATAATTGCCTATGTCTCTGGAGTTCTGTGGAAATTAGATAATGTCAGCAAAAGTGCTTTCAGCCGCTACAGTGGTATTATGACCTTTATTCTCCACTTAGAATTAGTCTTAAAATAGTTCCATGATAACCTCTTATTAAAGTTTTTGAGTCTGTTTCAAGCCAGTGATACGGAAGGACAGTAGCTATAGACCACATTAAATAACTAACAGGTAAGGTTTGGGGACAGAAAAAGGAAAAGAAAAAGGGAACTGCAGAAGAAAGTTGTCCGACTTTCGACCTAAAAGTTGGCTAGGGTGTGCTAAAAGTTACCCTTCAAATATATTAGACCACCTGCCTGCCTTCCTCCCTCCTCCTTCCCTCCCTTCTTCTTTCCCTCTTTCCCCCATCTTCCCTCCCTCCTTCTCTTCCTTCCCTCTCTTCCTTCCCCCTCCCTCTTTCCCTCTATCCTTCCTCCCTCCCTCCCTTCCACTTAACAAATATTTATCATGGGATCAAATCACTTATATTTGATGGTAACCAGCCTTTCTTCCCTCCTTTTGCATTTAAAAGGAGATTCTGGGTTGGCTCACTCAGCCTCCTGCCCTGTAAGAAGCTTCCTTCTCTACCAGATTAGTTATTTGGTGGTTTAATATCAGAACGGAAGGAGAAGGGGAAGGAGAGGGCTAGAGGTGCTCTGGGGAAGGGGCTGAGGGATGGGATTTCTCCGGGGTAGTTTGGGGGTCTGAGAAATAAGAAAGTACCCAAGATGAGTGAAGACAGTGCTAAAAAGGGGAAACTTAAAAAAAGTAAATTATTACCATATGTCTATTTTAATGGGTAAAATTCAACTACAGAGTTTGAGCTATTATAAAATTACTTTTTGGTTCAGAGATTCTAAGTTCTTTTAGGAACCTGATGTTCCTAAAACGAGTTAGATGCAGGGAAACAGAGTAA
Source organism: Suricata suricatta (assembly GCF_006229205.1). Taxonomy (NCBI): domain Eukaryota; kingdom Metazoa; phylum Chordata; class Mammalia; order Carnivora; family Herpestidae; genus Suricata; species Suricata suricatta. The sequence goes on along the minus strand of NC_043712.1, from coordinate 29,328,925 downwards.
ATATAGGAATAGCAAAGGGGAGCAGGAAGATAAATAATGAGGAGCATAAGTTGTTCAAGTTGCTGTAGCAGAAATACATACAGGATACTTAGAGGGGCAGTGGGGAAGGAGTCACCATTTCTTTATTTTTGAGAGAGTGAGAGATATAGAGGGTGAGCAGAGAAGGGGCAGAGAGAGTGGGAGACAGAATCCGAAGCAGGCTCCAGGCTCTGAGTTGTCAGCACAGAGCTCTACATGGTGTTCAAACTCAGGAGCTGTGAGATCATGACGTGAGCTGAAGTCAGAGCTTAATGGACTGAGTCACCCAGGTGTCCCAACACTTCAATGATCTTAATTATTGTGATTACAATATTTCATTCCACCCATTTCTTTAGGTGTCAGATAAGCAGTCTTTATGAGGCTGAAGGGTTATTTTATTTTATTACTTTTTAAAAAAAAAATTTATTTATTTATTTTGAGAGTGACAAAGGTGGCACAAGTTGGGGAGTGGCAGAGAGAGAGGGAAAGAGAGAATCCCAAGCAGGCTCTGCTCTGCCAGCACAGAGCCCGGATGTGAGTCTTGAACCCATGAACCATGAGATCATGACCCGAGCCGAAACCTAGAGTCAGATGCTTAACTGACTGAGTCACCCAGGTGCTCCATGAAGTGTTATTTTAAAAAATAATTTTCTTTGAGCAAGCCTAGTCTCTCACTATCTCAGAGCATCTGCATTGTGTGAAATTATTTTAAAAATGAGTCACTTGAGTTTGGTTGTAGTTATCTCCTCCTGGAATACAAGGGAGATGTTACCCCTCTGTTCATGGGTAGACTTTACACCGTTTCTTGAGGAGCATGCTAATTATCAGCCAACACTAGAGGCTCATCTAGCAGAGGCTGGAAATCCCATTGTTAGGATACTGAGGAGCATACACAAATGTCAGAGAGCAAGGTGGAGTAGAGAAGCACTCAGGTAAATATCCAAGTCATAGGTTTGTGATTTTATGAATATTTTTATACCAGCAGTCATTTATTTTACTTTTCTAAAAAAAAATTTTTGAGAGAGCGAGGCAGAGAGACAGGGAGACAGAATCTGTGCTGTCAGTACAGAGCCCAGTGTGGGTCTCTAACTCACGAACTGTTAGATCATGATCTGAACCAAACCAAGAGCCAGATGCTTCACCAACTTTCTAACCACTAACCACCACCAACAGCATTACAGGACACGTTGCTTTCACTTTTCTGTGCCATTTTCTCAACTATGAAGTACAGATAGTAACAGTGCCTACACCCTGGGGTTTTTATGAGCTTAAATTAGTTAGTAAATATAAAGCATTTAGAAGAATACCTGGCTCATTATGTATGTTCTGTGAGTATTGGCTATCATTATTAGGGATTAAGAACATAGGCTCCTGAGCCAAACTGGGTTTTTCTTATTTTTATTTCTTAGTGAATTTAAATGGAAGTCCGCATAATAATGCTGGTCCACATACTACCTCTTCCCCCAAGTCCTCCACCATAGTATTTATTTGTTGTTTTTTAGTACCAGGAACTAAAACACAATGTCCTTAATTTTGACCTGAGGTCTCTCCTTATTATGAGACTTATTAGGCTCATTGTTAAATGCAAAAGTGCTGTGTGACCTTGGGCAAACCACCTAACTTTTCTTCACTCAAATTTCTTATTCCTCTGTTAAAACTTTTGATAACAAGTTCACCAAAGTTGTAAAATAATCTAAAGTCTGTATGTCATTGAACATATATTGTTCTGTATAAAACCACCATCTCTCCCAGAATTCTTCCCATTAAAAAGAGCCCGATTTTCTCTTTTACTTTGAAAAGCTAATATGACCTTGATCCTCAACCCATTCATTTTGTTCATGCCATTGAACATTGTGGAAGCTCCTTGGTACACAGAATAATTCATTGCCCTTGAGGAGCTGAGACTGTGGGAGGAAGCATCCAGGTAACAAGACCCATTATAATTCAGCATGGAAAATGCCACAGCAGATGAGGGACAAATCATTAAGGGAGATTGTGTTTTCTTGTCACACAAACATGTACAATACAGATGAGGTAATTGTACCTTGAGATTCTCCGATAAAAGACTATATTTAAATATAGACTTGAGAGGCAGACAGAAAGTGATTTGAATCACTGGCTCATCATTAACTGGTATTGGCATAGCCAGTTTTAAGCTCTGCTAAGCTTTAGTTTCCTTTTTAAAAAAATATTTATTTATTTATTTTGAGGTGGGGAGAGAGAGAGAGGGTGAGAGAATCAGTAGGGGAGGGTGAGAAAGAGTGAGAGAGTCTCAAGCAGGTTCCACACCCGAGGTGGGGCTTGAACCCTGCACAGCACAGCACCCATGCACCCTGAGATCATGACCTCAGCCTAAATGAAAAGTAGGTGGGTTCACTGACTGATCCACCGACACGTCCTCCCTCCCCAGTTTTAAATCAAGGTAGTTAACACTTAGCAAAGCTCTTGTAAAGATGACATATAGATGAAAAATATCTAGCAGAGTACCAGTAGATCTTCAAGTAGAGATTTTGGTTCTTGTTTATTTATTTATTCAATAAATACGTAGTAAGCACCCACTCGCTTTTGGAAGTCAATAGGGGAATAAGTTACAGAATGTCCTCCTTGCAGAGCTTACATTACATAGAGGGAAAATCAGGTAATATACTAACAAGAAAATAAATAATCCAAATAATGGCACGCTGTGATAAGAACCATAAAGTTAATAAAGAAGGTTATATGAGAGAAAGGAAAGGGGTGGGCAGAGTGGAGCAAGTAACTCTAGATAGGTTGGCCAGGGTTGAAAAATGAGGAGAGACGATCTGTGGTTGGGAAAAGGAAGATCATTCAAGGCAAAGAACAGAAAGTTCTTTTTCTTCCTTTCCTTCTTTCTCTCCTTTCCTTGTTCTTTTTTTTTTCTTTTTCCATCTTCTTTATTTTTCTTTTCCATCTTTATTATGGGTCACCATTAATATTTGAAGCCTTCTCATTCCTGGGCTGTGTTGTTATGTGTAACAGATGCAGAGACCAGTTCAGTTGTTAAAAGTAAGATTAACTGTACACAGGGTGTGTTTTAGAAGTCTACCATTGAGATAAAATTTTTTAAATGATTATATAGATTGATTTTGTGAGTCTGAGGAAAGATACAGTTAGTCTACTGTAGTGTTGCTCAAGCTATTTTTTATTATTTATTCTTTAAACCTCATGTTTTATAAGGCATATCTACCCCAAACTGCTCTTAGTGAGTGTTAATAAGCTTATCTTTCTATCTGTAGTTCATAAAAACCATCACCAGCAATCAGTTTCTGGTTGAATCAGATCCCTAATAAAGGAGAGTTCAATTGAAGGCAGGATTTTCATTTTTATTTGTATTACTGAAGCAAAGTACATAGTTTTAAAAGGCTTTTGTTTTATAAAAAACAGCTCAAGGACACTTTTTATTACACATGAAGACTTAGAGGTCTGAAGTCCCTTAGAGAAGACCCACTAGTTCTGGAGAACTGGAGTGCTCAATTTAGCCACTCAGAATCAAAATACTCTTATTTTTGGCTTTTAATCTTTCTTCAAAGTGATCTGTGTATATGCTCCTGGGTAATTCTTTTAAAATATTTTGCATATCAGTTATCTACATTAGAGATTCAAGGCTGAATGTAAGGGGGCCAATTTGGCATTTGCTGTAAGGCAGATCCTATACTACCCCTTTATACATAATGATTTAAGCTTGCCTTTTCTTTCTATTGTTATAAATCCTTGAGGGCACACATCATGTCTGTTTTTATTATTACTATGTTTCAAACACACATAATAGTAGTTCAGAATCTTTTATGATTCAAAAATGTACGTTATTTATTAGCCTCTGGACTGGGTCTTTTGTGATAAACTTGAGTCTTCACTTGAGGTCTCCTGACTGGGATGTACCCTTTCTTAATTTTATTTTCTAAAGAATCCTTTCAAGCACCCTAATGTAAAGGAGGTCAAGTTGCATGCACTCTCTGATTCCATTTACCTTGGAGTTTTTCATTGTTTTCAGTTTAGAAGCCTAGCTTTACCTGACCTTCAATGAAACATTTATTATGTGAGAATTTTAATATTTAATATTTTATCTCTTAGCTGTGTTTTTCATTTGCTTTATATTTTATTGGAGGTTTATGGGGAAAATGAAAAGGTCGAAACAAAAGAACAGCCTAGTTGATAGCAGGTGCCTTAAGTAAGAGTCTTCCGTTTCCATATCAGCTCCTTAGAAAATCCTCTTAACTTCTGTATGGACATCCCTTTCAAGTCTAAAGGACCCACTTGGTCAAATGCATTGTATTGTGGGGAAGGCTGACAAATATCCCTGCCTCTAAATGTCTTAACTGACTTTCACTCGATCGAATTTCTAGATTAACCTAGACTATCCAACCTACTTGTAGTAAGCACCGATGGATGCTCCCGATAGCGCCCTGTATGCTCACTACTACCACCCCTACCCTGCGGCTGTTGGCTGATCATGATGAAATTGCGTTTGCTCACAAACCTATTTGTTTCGTTATTGTAATTCCATAATATAATTAACTGATAATATATGAATGCACAAGGAAAATTATAGGCTTTATAAAAAATTATCATGATAATGGCATCATAGGTATATGCATATGTCCAAACTCATCAAAAGGTATACATTATATATGTGTAAGTTTTGGTATGTTAAGTATACCTCAATAAAGGTTAAAAAATCCTTAAAATATTAAAAAAATCAAATTAAAGATTTGGAAAGATTCAATAAAATCAGGTCCCTAAAAGATTAGGTGTGGGGGTGCCTGGGTGGCTCAGTCGGTTAGGCGGCCGGCTTCGGTTCGGGTCATGATCTCACAGTTCGTGGGTTCGAGCCCCGCATCGGGCTCTGTGCTGACCGCTAGCTCAGAGCCTGGAGCCTGTCTTCAGATTCTGTGTCTCCCTCTCTCTCTGACCCCCCCTGCTCGCGCTGTCTCTCTCTGTCTCTCAAAAATAAATAAAAGACATTAAAAAAATTAAAATAAAATTAGGTGTGGACAACACTGGTGTAAATAAAGGAAAATCACAGAAAACTTTTCTTTAGTTTAAAAGTATCATTAAGTTCTTCACTCACTTTAAAGAATGTAGAAATTGTAAATGATGCATTATTGGTGCAATTGATTTCTATTTTATTTTATTAAAATAAAAGAAAGATAGCGTGTGAGCAGGGGAGGGGAAGAGAGACAGGGAGACATGAATCTGAAGCAGGCTCCAGGCTCTGAGCTGTCAGCACACAGCCTAAAATGGGGCTCAGACTCGGACTATGAGATCATAACCTGAGCTGAAGTTGGCTACTTAACCAACTGAGCCACCCAGCTGTCCCTATTGGTCCAATTTAGCAAAATATGGCAATGGAACTTCATCATTGGACCAAACAGACAATAAAACAAAACTTGGACCTGAAACTGTAAAACACAGCAAAAAGTCTCCTTGACATTGGTCATGGCAATGATATTTTGGATATGATGCAAGCAGCAAAAGCAAAATTAATAAGTGGGATTACGTCAAGCTAAAAAGCCTTATTCACAGCAGAAGAAACAACAAAATGAAAAGGCAAATCATAGAATAGAAGAAAATACTTGCAAATCTTATGTCTGAAAATTATATATCTACAATATATAAAGAGCTCCTATAACTCAATAGCCAAAACCCCAATCGGATTAAAAAATGGGCTTAGGAACAAAATTAATATTTTTCCAAAGAAGACATACAAATAACCAACAGGTACATGAAAAGGAGCTCAAATCATTCATCATCAGGGAAATGCATATCGAAACCACACTGAGATATCACCTTGAACCTGTTAGAATGACTAGCATCAAAAAGAAAAGTGATCACAAGTATTTGGTGAGAATGTTGAGAAAAGAGAACCACTGTGCACTGTGGTAGAGACATACATTGGTATAGCTGCTACAGAAAACAGTATGGCAGTTCCTCAAAAAATTAAAAATAAAACTTCAATATGACCCAGAAATTCTGTGTCTGGGTATATATCCGCAGGAAACTAAATTATTATCTTGAAGAGATATCTGCTGTCCCATGTTCATAATAGTCAAGACATGGGAACGACCTAAGTTTCTGTCTATAGATGAATGAATATAGAAGATGTGGTATATACACAGAATGGAATATTATTCAGCCATAAAAAAGAAGGAAGTCCTGTTATTGGCAACAATATGAATGGACCTTGAGGGCACTGCGCTAAGTGAAATAAGTCAGAGAAAGACAAATACTGTATGGTTCCACTTACAGGTAGAATCTAAAAATACTGAACTCATACAAACAGAGAGTAGAATGGTAGTTACCAGGAAGGAGCTAGGGGTTCAGGGAAATGATGAGAGGTTGATCAAAGGCACAAACCTCCAGTTATTAGACAGATAAACTCTGGGGATCTAATGTACAGCGTGGTGATGATGGCTAATAATACTGTTTCATACAGTTGAAAACTGCTAGAACAGTATTTCTCAAATGTTCTCACCGGAAAAGGAAAAGGTAATTATTTGACATGATGGAAGTTGCAATCATTTTGCAATATATAAGTGTTTCAAATTAACATTTCACACCTTAAATTTACACAGTGTTATATGTCAATTATATCCCAATAAAGCTGGAAAAATATCAAGGGGAATAAATGAATATTTATGTAGTTTATGTTAAGCTAAAATATGAGTTCAGCATTTTAAAATGATTTTAAATGATTGTTCAATTAAGTAACTCTAACTGGGTAGTAGAAGAGAGTTCTACTTTATCAGTGGCTGAGAATTCAGAGTCATGGATTAAAAAGAGAATACTAACATTTAACTGAAGTTGGAGCTACTAGCACAATTCTATTTTCTCATTTAAATCTAGATAGTCATTCATTCATTTATTCATTTATTCATTCCTTCATTCTTTCATTCTTATCTGAGAAGAATTCATTAAAAACAAAAATCAGAAAAAATAAAAAAATTAAAGAATGCAAGACAAAATAGCACTTGTATATTAAATACAAACTTTTCTCATTAGTCTCCGTGTTAAAAAGGAAAGTTAAAAAGTTGTAGACCGCTTAGAAATAAGAAAAATAAAAACTGAGTGTACAAATATGCAGCCCCCAGAATACTCAGAATGAAATATATGGCCTTTAATACACGTATTAAATACAAAAGAAAAGGAATTGGTTGAATAGTATCCAGCTAACAGAAAAAGAGAAAACCAACTAAAGCAATGAGGAAGAAACCATAAGCGGCACCTATTTTGATAATTATTAAAAACAACCAATTCTATCAATGCAACAACCATAAACTGACTTTGAGAACTCCAACACATTGGCATGTGGATTGTGTGTTCCCTACAATAACGCTGCACTGCTGATAATTTCAAATCTTCAGTGTAACCTACACTAAGCTGAGGGTGTGAATCATGTAGGGATGAAGAACCGGGGCCAGAAATTTAATTTATAACATGTCATATAAGCTCAAGCACAAGTATTTCCATGTGTAAGTATGATGTAGCAGGAGACAGAGGAGTACAAATACATATGCATTTTTAAACAAAAGAATAGGAACATAAAATATATATATTTACTGACTATGTAGCTTTACCATAATTGCCTCAATCCATATACTGTTTTCTCAATATATAGCTTTCAGATTGTTAAAAATTAAGATTTAGGAAAACAATTGGAGAATACGCTAACAATCCTCAATGATGATGTATTTCTTTATCTGGGTACTGATAACACACCTTGTAAATATATGCATAAAGCTATACATTATGTGCACTTTTTTCCTCTCTGGATACTATAATTTTTGTTAAATAACTGATATCCTGGGAAGATGGCAATGACAAAAATAGTATGTCTTTTCCATCTCTCCAGAAACACTGACAGGGCAAATATATAGCAAAACAAAATATCTACAGATGATATTTACAACCAAACTAGGTGAAAAGGCATCCCCATCCATCCCCAAATTCAAGCGGTCGGTTACAGTCCTGTGGGTGGGTGTGGGAGGGTGTGGGGGCATGGTGACAGTGTTTGAGAAAAGGACGGCAGACCTCCAAAGGGCCAACATGGAGTCAGTGACTGACAGGAGAGAGCAGCAACACTGGCAGTTTGCCCTCCAGTGCGCAGTCAGTGGAGGTACTGGCGGTAAGAAGACCTGAAGGCCACGGAGCACCGGCTGCCAGTCCCTCTCAAAACTGAGCTGCAGTCCATGGTTCGTTTTCAGTATTCAGTAGTTTCCCTTGATCTGTGTCCTTCACTATCCTCCGCTCTCTTTTCCCCTTCCTCTCCCCATGGTCCCCTGCCAGGTCTCTCCTGTTAGACCTATGAATGCCATGGACTAAAGGGGGAGGGGGAGGGAGAGAGCGGGGGATGGTCATGGTGGGGGGCACTTGTGGGGAGAAGCACTGGGTGTTATATGGAAACCAATTTGGCAATAAACTATTTAAAAAAAAGAATTTAAACCTGAAAAACAAAAATAAAAAAATTTTCTATAGCAAAAAAAAGAATAAAAATAAAACATTAAAACATTTTATTTAAAAAAAAAACTGAGCTGCAAAGGCTTCCTTCTGGGACAAGGTCCCACTCGGAGGAGCAATGATGCAAAGTGAAATCAAAATTGAGCAAGACAGAGAGGAACAAAAGGGAAGATCCAGATCAAAGTTGGGGAGGGAAAGAGAACCAGGATTTCACAGAGAAGCAAGCCATCATATTGCTGAGCACTGTACAAAAACATCAGAAGCAGAATTTCTGGGAAGATAAAAAAAGCTTTCCTGAACTTGGCTTTATTATGAACTTTAGAAATACTAATATCACCTAAAATTGAAAAAAAAGGCATAGATATCAAATCCCATGCAAAGTTATTACAAGAATAAAGAGAATAAAGTACAGAATAATATTCCTACAGACAAGGAGAGCATGCCAGAAAGACAGGCCCACAAAATAGATCAAAACTATAACCTGCTGTGTTAAAACGAACTAAAAGACATTAATAAAATAATATAAACATGGGAAAGCAACATAAATTGGAACTAGACTGCGAAATGAAACCACAGGACTCAAGAATTAGAAACAATAGAAAAATATTTCAGAAATGAATACTAAAGTAGAGAGAACACAAAAACAACAGCAACAACAAATTAATGCCTTCAGACAAATAAAAAGTAAACATACGAAAATTTAAAATACCCATAAAAATGGAAGGGAAAGGTAAAAAGGTTGAAGAAGAGGGGTGCCTGGGTGGCTCAGTTGGTTGAGGGTGGACTCTGGCTTAGGTCATGATCACAGCGTTCCTGAGTCTGAGCCCTGCATCAAGCTCTATGTTGTCAGTGCAGAACCCACCTGGAATCCTCTGTCCCCTTCTCTTCCAACCTCTCCCCCACTCACTCTCTCTCTCAAAAATGAATAAACATTTATCTTTAAAAAAATTTAAGGGGAAAATAGGCAAGATACTGAAAGTAGACACAAGAAATTAAAAATATAGATAAGCAAAATCACAGAAGAAAGCCAAATGAAGAAAACAGAATACATACTAAAAGCTGTGACATAAAACATCCTGAAAATTAAACAACAAAAAAATTTAACTATGTATTGAGAAAAACGTGTGTGTGTGCCTGGGAATACCAACTTTTAATGATCAGCGCTAAAGTATATCCTAATAAAATGTTGAACTTTAAAAAAAATAATAAAAGAAGAGAGAATATGTTTTGGGGCCACCTAGAAAAAAGAGCATGTGATTTATAAGGAAAAAATAGGTTTAGATCATTTTTAAACACCTTTTTTTAGTTTGTATTACAGTAAAAATATAGAAATATGTGGCTAGAACATTTGGATTGAAATCATAGTTTCTGACATGTACAAATGATATTCTCTTAACTGGATTAAAAATTCAGCTTTTTCAGCTATAAAATGCAAATAATGATCATATACAACTCACACAATTATTGAGAGAATTAATGAGATAATATATACCAAACATTTCTGAGAGTATGATCCATTTTTTAGAAGTTATTAAAAATATATTTTGAAATAATGTTATTTAATGCATACTTCTTCAAATCACTCAGATCCAATTTGTCCACTTCAGGAGGAAGAAATGAGAAGCTAAAGCAGAGGGGCTCACACGCTGCACTTTCCATAAATGTAACGAATAGATGGAATTACAAAGGCCGAGGTGGGGATCCTGAAGTTGCCAATGTCCTATTTGTATCTTCCTCTGGATGATGTCTGAATTCCCATCCGGCATGGGTATTTAAAGGCACCTCTTTCTGTTTAGCAATCTTTAGCTCTCTTTTATCCTGGAAGCAAGACAAAGCTGATCTTTCCAGGAGATTTCTGAAGAGCATATGCATCATGAGTGGAATCATACCCTTGCTGGGTAATTAATTAATCTCATTAGTTAACCAGATGAACCCAAACCTTTACAAGCAACCCCTGAATAGGATCTCAGAGCGCCACAAAGTCCGGGCATCTGTATCACACTCTGACAAGGCCAATAGCTACTTTGCTATTAAATACTACTTTTTAACTATCAGGAAACAATTGAAAAGGATCTTCGGAGTCCTTTTTACTTTATTTCTAAAACCAAACTGAAGGCTATTTGAAATTTGAAAACACTATTTCTAAGAGGCTGTATGATTGTCAGAGTCAAGTGCCTTATATAGATTTAATCTTAGAATGACATATTTAAAAAGAAAATGTGAAGCTTGTTTTTGCTGTAATTTTAGGTACATGAGTTGTACTAATAGTATGCTGTTTTGGTGCTATGTCAATGAAATAAGTGGATCTATAAGATACTCTAACAATGGGCACCTTTAAAATGCAATAGTTGTTTTTATTAATCAGGCACTTATGCCAAGCACAAAAGCCTTTGGTCCTAGATAATAAAAGGACAGTTTTTTTGTAATCAAGTCAGTAATCCTTTCAGGATGAAAGTAGGCCTTTTTGCTGGACAAATATGAATGATAAATATCTTTGACCATTAATTGGATTTTTTAAATCAATGCCAAAAAATGTAATTGATACTCCAAGGTTGCTTGTTTCACAAAGTCCTATCTCTTCATTAAATTAGAAATCTATTCATATTCTGGACTTGCCACAATGCAGTGTATAAAATTACATTATTTCAAGTTGTTTTATATCTGGAGTCAGGATATGGATCGATGTGAACTGGCTCTAGCCTTGGCCATTGGACATCACTGCAGTTCAAATCAGAGAGTAAGATACATTGTAGCTTTTCAGCCTCAAATTAGTGTAGGGGCAGTGCACCGTTCAATCAACAAGTCCTCTTATAATTTGGGGTCAAGATAAGAAGTTCACTCTCTGAAACACCATAGAGAGGATGAAGGTATGGGTCTAGAGACATGGTCCATTCTAAGAATGCCATTCTAAAGTTTTTGTTAAGTGTGGATCACCACAGCTGTTTCATAGCACATAATCTATCCTTGCCTCATTTAGCCTACCCATGAGTGGTAGAAGCCTGCTTTCCTTTATCCTCAGACCCAAATGGCTCCTTGGGAAAGGTTGCTACTCCTTATCTAGATTCTATCAACCACAAGATCCAGGAAGAGGGCTTCCCATCTTGCTACCAATCTAAGTCCTTATTTTCTGATCTTGGATCTTCTATTTCCTAGGATGATACTTGGAATATTTACTACCTTTAGAAAAACTGTCTTCCTGCTGATGGGTAATGGTAATTAATGATTTGTGGCCCCTCCATAGAACTATCCCAGTTCAAAACAATAATATAACTATTAAAACAGTACTCAAATTTTGACTTACTAGATTAAAACCGAGCACACCATTTTTATGGTTCTTTCTCAGTGACAGGTTGAGGCAAGACCTGACAGTTTTTCCTGCAGTATTCCAGGTCTGCAGTCCACATATATGTGGGCACAACATAAAGTAAAGATGTAACTACTTCGCCAAAGATAGGTCAATACACAGTGACCCAGGTTGCAGGGGTGCCTGGCCAGCTGAAGAGGACAGAAAAGCTCAGTAAAACAAATTTCTGGGTCTCATACCGAGTCTGGTTTGGTGTATTGTCTTTGAAGCTCAAGAATATGCATATTTTTTAAAATGCCACAGATGGTTCTAAAGCAAGCCAAGTTTGGCAAACACCACGTCGATGGCCTTTTACATTGTCATACAGAGCCAGCTTCACAAACACACCCTTTCCAATGACACTACTTAGGGATTTTCTTATTACAAGTGATTAGGCTGCAAAAAAAAAAGTGAATTCAAATCTCTTCCATGAAGTAGAAAATTTCTTAGTTTGATCTCTGAGTTGATTTTGGTGATGGGTGCTTTTATACTCCTTATCAAATTAAAATTTTTTCCAAGACTCTGGCTCTAAAGTCACTGTATTTCTTTTCTACCCATTCTTTTGAGTTCTTTCATGAAAAACATTTCACAATTACATGGATTAAGAAAGACAGCTCAATTCGGAGGGAAGTGGTTCCTTCCACTTCTTGAATCACATGATATTAGACATATTCTATTATTGAAACTATTTTATTTAAATATCAGTGTGATGTGGATTTTATTTTATTATTTAAAAATTTTTAAAATGTTTTTAATTTATTTTTGAGAGACAGAGAGAGACAGTGGGAGCAGGGGAGGGTCAGAGAGAGAGGGAGACACAGAATTCGAAGCAGGCTCCAGGCTCTGAGCTAGCGGTCAGCACAGAGCCCAATGCGGGACTCGAACCCATGAACCATGAGATCGTGATTTGAGCTGAAGCCAGATGCTTAACCGACTGAGTCACCCATGCACCCTGATGTGGATTTTAATTATTGTTTCCATTGTGGTTTTTTAAAAAATCTGTTAAACTTGAAGATTTTATCTTGGTTTTAGTCAATTAAAGATAATGAAATTTGAAAGGGAGGAAATGTGCATTTAATAATAAATAGTGCAGAAAATACTTAATTAAAACTGATTTAGGAAAATGGACAAATGATTTGAATAGTCTGTTCTCAAAAGAAGACATACAAATGGCCAACGAGTAGATGAAAAGATGCTCAACATCACTAATCATCAGGGAAATGCAAATCAAAATCACAATGCATTATCAACTCGTATCTGTTAGGACGGTATCACAACAACAAAAAGGTAAGTGTTAGCAAGAATGTGGAGAAAGGGAGACTTTGTATACTGTTGGTGGGAATGTAAAATGGAGTAGCTGTTATGGAAAACAGTATGAAGATTTCTCAAAAAATTAAAATTATATCCAAAAGAACTGAAATCACAATTGAGAGGAAATCACTGCACTTCCATGTTCACAGCAGTATTTTTCACAATAGCCAAGTTATAGAAGCAACCTAAATGTTCATCAACAGATAACAGATATATATATACAATGAAATATCATTCAACCTTAAAAATGATGGAAATCCTGCCAAACACAATAGCATGGACAAACATAGAGGACATTGTGCTAAGTGAAATGAACCAGACAAAAGACAGATACCATCTGTACTACTTTTATGAGTATTCTAAAATAGTCAGACTCATAGAAGAATAGACTAGAACGGTGGTTTCCAGGAGCTAGCTGTGGAGGAAGTATTAGTCAAAGGCTACAAAGTTTAGGTTATACGAGTTGAATATATCCTAAAGATCTAATGTATAGTATAGTGCCTCATATTAACATTGTATTGTATAATTAAACATTTGCCAAGACAGTGGAGTTGATGTTGCATTCTTAAAACAAGCAAACAACCAAGCAAAAACAACTCAGGGGCAGGAGGTGATGGATATGTTCATTATCCTGATTGTGGTGATGGTTTCACCAGTATATGCATATCTCCGAACTAATCAAGTTGTATATATAAAATAGGTTCATTTTTTGGAATATCAATTATACCTTAATATAGATGTTTTAAGTACATTGCATGTATTTATTTTTGCTAGGCTGAGAAATAGACAACTTTGTTTTCCAAGCTACTTTTAGCTTTTAATAATGGTATTACTATATGACTTACACCTTTATGGCAAATTTTTAAAATATAAAAGTATTTTCTTTAGGTTATTTCAGTAAATAGATAGGATCAATTTATTTTTATAAATGGACTCAATTTTGGAATGAGAAAACTCTATATTCTGATCTCTGATCTGCTACAGACTTTTGTGATGTTGGAGAAGTCATGATTCCCCAAACTTCATTCATTCATCGAACAAGTTTTTGAATGATTACCACACATGGCAGATCCTGTTCTAGGCACATCTGACACTTTTATATTCATATGTAAAATGTGAAGATATAATAAAATATTGTATTCAAGATCTCCATCAGTTTTAAAATGATGAATCTAGGATAAAATTCACACTTTCTCTTCATAAGGATTAAAGAGGCAGCTTGAATTTTCTCTGGAGAGCTGAATTGCAATCAGATATTTGAGAAAGGACACGAAAGAAAGTTATAACTCCCTTAGAATTGCTAAAGGTCCTCTGATGACTGTAATGGAAAATGAGTCAAATGGTGTTGGGAGCTTGAGGGAGTGGTTTGGTGGGCAAGGTGGACCCCAGGGCTCAATCTCACAGTGAACAACAGTCGCTGTGGGTTGTCACAGCAACAAGAGCGGTGACAGCTGCAGCTGAGGCACTGAATACACTGAGTACACAGGACCTGGAGAAGCAGAACCAGGATAAGTAAAGACACACACACACACACACACACACACACACACACACACACACACACATGCTTCTGTAGAATGGGCAAGCCAGCCCAGAGTGATCTTTCTCTTTAGATGGTTTCAAGGCCTCCAGAAGAGACCCTTCCAAGTGCAAAGGTTCCATTTGTCAGAAACATTCACCTCTCCAGGTATGCTATTCAGGATTTAAGTGACTGCCCCTCTAGAATGGACTACTATTTAGAAACATTTAGAAACATGCCATGTGGTCCCAGAACCTTCTACTCCTCATCTGAAGGTGAGTCCGGAGATATCCTCTTGCTGGAAATTTGTGACATTCTGGAAGGCACAGGATACCACAGTTTTACGAGCATCATATTGGATTGTATTCAGTTTGATTAAAGCTAATCCTCTGCTCTTTTTTTTCCCCCTAAGCAATAACCCTGGGCTGGCTTCTGCCTCAGTCTACAAAGATGGGGAGAAATTATTTAAGAAAGGAATGACCCACTGCCTGACCGCAGTAGATGCTGCAGATGTGCATGCAAATTTCTGGGTGAGTCCCCACTTGAAACTCAAACTCGCATAGTAGTATTATAGTCAGGGGGACCTTGCATATAAGATATTTCAAAAGATCTGAGTTGTTATTATTTAACCTGAGGCATGACAGATGCAAAAGATAGTTATGATGAAAGAAGATTATCCTAGGCAGAAGGAATGGCAAGGTCAAATAGGTACATATCTGGATGGTCAAAGAACAGAAAGCTGGTGGATGCGGACAGAGTTAGGGAGCAATAAAAAGCCTGGTAAGAGATAAGGGCGTGGGAGCCGGGATGCTGTTAGCAGTGGAGATGAAATTATGTGGATACATTTATAGCATGAAGGAAAAAGTGATGGATTTATTATAAAGGTGATGAAAGGAGGGAAATAAAGGCTAGTACCCACATTATTGACTTGACCAACAGGGTAGATGGTAGTGGCATTTATTGAAATAAGGAAAAAAGAAAAGAGAAACAGGCTAAGGTGTTGATAACCAAGAATTCTGTTTTGGATTATTATCATAAAATAAAACAGTGGAAAAGAATAAAGTCTTAAAGTAGTTATATTTATGAATAGGGAATTAAAAAATCACAAATATAGTATTTCAGTACTGTAAGTAGAGGTTGGCTTAGGGAATAGAAAATATTGATACGATTGGCTATACATCAGGAAAAAAATTAAGCTAGAGTGTTGTGTCATATTACATAAAAGTTAATTACAGATGAATCAAGAAATTTAAAAATAGTGCTTGGAGAACCCAATTTGTCTGTATAGAAAAAATAAATCTTAACTTTTACCTCATGCCATACATAATAGATAACTCAAAATGGATCAGAGATCTAACCATTAGATCTTAAACTATTAAACATTTAAAAGAAAACAAAATCTTTATGACATTGGGCTAGGCAAATATTTATTTAAAAAATTTTTTTAAATTTATTTATTTTTGAGAGACAGAGAGTGTAGCAGAGGAGGGGCAGAGAGAGAAAGAGACACAAAATCCGAAGCAGGCTCCAGGCTCTGAACTAGCTGTCAGCACAGGGCCCGATGCGGGGCTGAACCCACAAACTCTGAGATCATGCCCTGAGCTGAAGTTGGATGCTCAACCGACTGAGCCACCCAGGCACCCTGACAAATATTTCTTAAACATGACACAAAAGGCAAAAATGTAAAAATTGATAAAATGTTTTTGTCAAAATAAAAACCTATATTTTTTGAAAGACACATTTAAGAAAATGAAAATATTGGCCGTAGATTGAAAGAAAACATTTGTAAAACATATTTCTGACAGAGGGCTTGCATCCAGAATATGCAGGGAACAGGTACAACTTGATAAGAAAACAAGCCAATTTTTTTAAAAAGGGGAAAAACTTAGACACTTCATCTGTAAATGGCAAATAGAAGCACATCCACAGATGCTCAGCGTCACTAGTTACCATGTACATTCAGATTAAAACCACACTGAGAGATCACTGTAAACCATTTAAATCATTAAAATTAAAAAGTGCAGGGGAGAATGTGGAAAAAGCAAAAACTACATTCTTGTTGTGAATGGAAAATGGCACAGATACTTTGGAAGACACCAAGGGAGTATTCCATAAAGTAAAATATATACTTATCATATAACCCACAAATCTCACATCTAGATATTTACTTGAAAGAAATGAAATAGGTATGTCCATGCAAAGTTTTTTACTCAAAGACTTTTACATTTGAGTAAATAATAATAATAATAATACAGTATATAATAATACTATACTAATGTAGTAACAACATTACTACATGTAATAACCGCAAACCAGAAGTAATTTCAAATATCCATTAATTGGTAGATAACCAAGTTATGAATGATCCACATTATGGAACATTACTCAGCAATAAAAATGAATTAAACATTAGTATATGTGAAAATGTGAATGCATCTCAAACATATAAGTGAGAGAGGACAAACACGAAAGACTACTTCATGAGTCAATTACTGCAAAATTCTAGAAAGGTAAAGCTATAGAAAGAGGTGGCAGACCAGTAGTTGCCTGTGGCCAAATATCAGAAGAGGGCATCGGTTGTGAAGTGGTATGAGAAAACATTTTAGGATGGTGGATCTGCTCAACAGCTTGATTAAAAAATTTATTTTATTTTATTTATTTATTTTGAGAGAGACAGAGATGGTGCAACTGGGGGAGGGGCAGAGAGGGAGAGAGAGAGAATCTCAAGCAGGCTCCACACTGCCAGTGCAGAGCCTGATGCAAGGCTCGATCCCGTGAAACCATGAGATGATGACCTGAGCCGAAATCAGGAGTCAGATGCTTAACCAAATGAGCTACCCAGGCACTCTGCAGCTTGATTTTGGTGAAGGTTATGTGACTACATACCATTTCAAAAATTCATCAATGGGGAACGGAGGAGGGAGAGAGAGTTGGGGAGAGAGAGGGATGCAGAACTTGAGAGACTATTGAATGCTGAGAATGAACTGAGGGTTGGGGGGGAGGGGGGAGGGGGGA